>NW_007245627.1:610936-613320 GCF_000164805.1 Carlito syrichta
AACTGCGGGCTCAGGCAATCCACTCACCTCAGCCTCCCAAAGGCGCGGGATTACAGGCTGAGCCACCAACTGTGTTTACCACATGATAATATGGTGCTATATAATTGCTATTCATTAGATAGTTATGGGATTATTTTTAATCCCTGCCAGTAGTAAGAAAGTTTATGTTACATTTTGTAGCCAATGACAAGACACAGTGAGTCAGCAGTTTATCCCAGTCTTTAAAAGGACCATGACACACGAATGTTTGTTGCAGCTCTATTTACAATAGCACAAACATGGAACCAAACATGTTACCCATCGAAGCTGGACTGGATTAAAAAAATGTGGTACGTATACACAAAGGAATGTCATGCAGCCATAAAGAAGGACAGACATATGGACTTCGCAGCAACTTGGATGAATTTAGAGTTGATCATCCTCAGTGATCTATCACAGAAACAAAGAACAGAGTACCATATGTTCTCATTCATAAGTGGACCTCGAACAATTATAATACTATAAGAAAGCTATTAGCAATAGTGAGAAACTGTTGGGGGAGATGGGATTGGCAGGTGAGAGAAATTGCTGGGGAGGGAGGGTCACACCTCATCAACAAGGGTACCTGCAGAATCAATGTTTGTATAACTAACCCTGAAGTGTACCCCACATCTTTATAATAAAAAAAAAGAAAAGAAAAAAAAAGGGACATGAGAACTGATAAGAACAAATAAGAGCGGATACCATGCTTGATCTTAGCCAAAACTTTGAACTATAAAAATCCTAGAAGAAAACCTAGGGAACACCCTCCTGGACATCGGCCTAGGCAATGAACTCACGCTAGAGTCCTTAAAAGCAAATTCAGCAAAAACTGAAACTGACAGATGAAACTTTATCAAGTTGAAAACCTTCTGCATAGCCCCCCCCCAAAAAATCGCAAGAATAAAGAGACAACCCCACACAACAGTGAATGAATATTTGCCAACTATGCATCCGCCAAAGACCTAGCATCCAGAATCTATAAGGAACTCAAGTAAATCAACAAGCAAAAAACAACTCCATTCAAAAGTGGGTAAAGGACATGAACAAATACTTCTGAATGAAAAACATACAAGTAGCCAACAAACATGAAAAAGTACTCAGCCTCACCAATCATCAGAGAAACGCAAATCAAAACTACAGTGAGACACCATCTCACACCGGTCAGGATGGCTATTATTAAAAAGTCAAAAAACAACAGGTGTTGACGAGGCTGTAGAAAAAAGAGAACACGCCTACACTGTTGGTGGGATGTGAGCTCGTTCGGCTTTCAGCTTCTGAGAAAGCAGTTTGGAGAGTTCTCAAAGACGTGAAAATAGAGCTCCCATTCGACCCAGCCATCCACTTCTGGGAATATACCCAAACACACATTCTTTACCAAAAAGACACCTGCACTGGTATGTTTACTGCAGCTCTATTCACAATAGTAAAAACAGAACCAACCCAGATGCCCATCGAAAGTGGACCGGATTAAGAAAATGTGGCACATAGACACCATGGGCCGTAGACACACGCAGCCATGAAGAAGGACAAAATCATGCCCTTTATAACATCATGGTTGCAACTGGAGATCATCATTTTAAGTGGACTGTCTCAGGAACCAAAAACTGGATGCTGCACGTTCTCGCCCATCGGCGGGCAGTAAACGTTGGGCTCGCCGGGGTACGAGGATGGGAGCAGCAGACCCTGGGCACCGCTGAGGGAGGCAGAGAGACAGGGCAGGGGCTGAGGGGCAAGGGATGCAAAACCACCCGTTTTGTGCCACGCTCACTGCTGCAGGGCTGGGGGAAGGCCTTAGCAGGAGCCCAGATCTCGCCTTCGTGCAATGTACTTATGTAACAAATCTTCCCATGTACCCCACGATTCTAAAATTTCTAAATAACGCGTTAATTAAGAAAGGAAAATGATGGTCAGGCGCGGTGGCTCAAGTCTGTCATCCCAGCACTCTGGGAGGCCGAGGTGAGAGGATGGCCTCAGCCCACGGGCTTGAGACCCGCCTGGGCAACGTGGCGAGACCTCGTCTCTACAACATATCAAAAAATTAGCCGGGTGTGGTGGCATGCGCCTGTAGTTCTGGCTACTTGGAAGGATGGACGCGGCAGTGGCTGTGCGTGGGCCCCTGCACTCCAGCCTGGGTGACGGAGTAAGGCTCCAACCAAGAAACAAAAAAAAAGAAAGAAAGGAAAGAGAAATGGATATTTCCCTTTTCTGCCTTTGAAGGTTGCCTTTAACGTTTGGTGTAAAGAAAAAGTCCATTCATCCTTGAGGATAGCAGAGAAGAAAGAAAAAAGGGTATTTCTTTTTATTTTTTTATTTTTTTATTTTTTTTTTTTTGAGTTGGAGTCTCACTCTGTCGCCCAGACTGG
>NW_007245627.1:613372-679602 GCF_000164805.1 Carlito syrichta
GAACCCGCGGGCTCAGGCAATCCACCCACCTCAGCCTCCCAAAGGCGCGGGATTACAGGCTGAGCCACCGAGCCCGGCTTGGGTATTTCTTTTTAATGATGTTATTGAATTGCTCAGTTACCCACCTTTGCCAGATACATTTCGTTGGTCCTTAACCCCAGTGCATTCTTGCTGAGATTGAAAGGGAGATGGTCCCCACAGTTACGCTGTAACCTTCTTGAGGACTTCCACTCTATATTTATCCATATTCATTATTCATCAACCCTCGCATGGTGACTTAGCCAGAGTAGGTGCAATTCATCGATGGATATTCCAAAAGCAAACCAGAGGCACGATGTACACTTTTAGTTCTCCACTATTTGGAATGATTTGAATTTTTTTTTTTTACATTTTTCAGATGCACTAACAGTCAAAGCAAATCATCAGCTACAACCCTGCACAAACCCAGGTGAAATAAATGTCAGCGAAGTCTTCTATCTGTAGGTTATTTTGACATAAGCAATAGCGATATTGATTTTTGAGGCAAAAACTTTTAAAATGCACTTATCAAATTCTGAATGGCTGACCCAGGCTTAACACAAGTGTTGGCTTTAAACAACTCGACTTTCCTTCTAATGGGTCTTCATCAAGCACTCTCCATGCCTTTCAAGTGTTCCAAATGAATGAAGTACCACCAAACTAAAATAGGAGTGGCCGATCTCTTTTTGGACAGTTTCTCCATCCCCACCCTCCCCTCACTTGCCGAATCCCACCAGGCAGCCCGCTGTGGTAGAAAGCTGCTTTCCGGGGAGGTGCTGGGAATGGGGTTTAAACAGATCTAAGTCAGCAGAGGGGAAGTGTTAACGCCTCAGAAAATCAGCCATCTGGCCTTGGAATGAGAATGCCAGGAAGATTCAGAAGGGAAATCAAGAAAGAGGAGAAGAAAGGCCCTGCTGGGGCCCCGGGGGAACAAGGGACAGGCACGGGAGGAGGGATTCTGATGTGATTCCAGACTCAGGATGAAGGGGAGGCAGACACTGCTGAGCAGAAAGGCTGGGGGGAGAGAGTTCCCACCACTGGCTCTAGGGCTAAACTGCTGATGGAGGGAGGAATCGGACTCTGGGAAGGCACCCGTGTGGACAGGCTCGCGCTGAAAAAGAGCCTTCCGTCCTCGGCGGAGAACTGGAGGCCTCCGGATAAAAGTCTGCAGGGAATGTTTATGATTTTCAACTTCATTGTGAAATAAACCCTGGCTATAGAAAATGTGGGAAATGCAGAAAATTAGAAAAGCAAGACCAGTATCCCAGTATCCTCACCACCTCATCCTCGGTCAGTCCACCTCCCAAACACGGCCACTGCCAGCATCCAGGGGCACGTCTTCTGTTGCTTTTTTTTTGCCAGTTTGCATGACACAATGGTGATGAGGCTGTTGTACAAACTTGCAGTTAGTTCTATTAGTTCAACCTCCTGCTAATTTGTAAGCATTTCCCCCATTGTTTCCTGTTGTGATTTCTAGTATTATCATTCTGCATATTACACAAAATGCATGCACTCCTCACACATCCATTTCCCTATAGTTTTGCTGTTTCCAGTTTTTCACTATTATAAGCAATACTGCCATGAACGTCTAAACGTAAAGTTCATTTGACGCTTCAGATTAGGAGAGAGTCATGCAAGTAGACTGACGGGGTGAATGGTCACTCGTCACATATAGTTTGAGCCTATTGACGTATCAAATGGATACTTGATTCCGAAAAACTTCTAAATATCTTTACAAATGAAATATTTCATTGTCTTCAAGAATATATCACCCATCTTCCAGTCCTCTCTTCTTGGTATAGTGTAGAATACCATCATTCAGATTTACAAAGTTCTAGCTCTCTGCCCTCAGAAAAGTGAAATAGGGGTGTAGAGTGCAGTCTGTATCACTTGATTGTGCACCTAAAAAACTAGGTTTTTGTAGTGAAAAATGACATGTTTGCCCCCAGCACCAACTAATTATGCAGTGGGACTGTAGTTTATTATTGAGGGATTTAACAGTTGATGTTCAATGTGCCACAAGCAAGCCCATCGGAGATCTCTGGCTACACCTGCAGGTAGCTGCCACCAGGTGCGCAGTTCTGCTTTGCAAGTACCTGTAAACAAGTATTATATAGGTAACAGAGAGGCAGGATTAACAGACCGTATTGATACATTTTAACTCCCCAGATTTTCTTAACTGCCCAAAGGTTTTATGTGCTTCCAAGTATAACACTAATTTCACAAGTCTAATCACAGTAAGCAACAGTTTCAAAACAAACGCACACAGAATTCTTCCACCTTTCGCTAAATCTCAATTAACTCACATCACTTCCCACTAGTAAGTAGTGTAAGTACGTCCTTCAAAGTCAATAGCCTGTACTGCTTTGGCTTATGTAGCATCTGAGAGGTAAAACATGAAATTTCCTCTTTCTTTTCTTCCATTTTTGTTTTTTTTCATTCTAGAGTCTTCCTCCTCTGAAGTGTGTCATAGGGCTTGGGAGTTTTCATATCGACCCGGATTAATCTCTGGTTTTACCTACAGGGAGATTGTGGCCTGGCTAAAGGAAGAGATTTAATGAATTCAGGTTTAGAAATGAAAAATCTACCTCTGATTTCCCAGCCTACTCTTCACTGCTTCTCTATCAAGAAACCTATGACTTAAATCAGCCATACTTCTTACTTCTCACTCTATTTAAAATCATCATATATATGTTTTTTATCATGGAAGTTACTAATGCCCCACAAAATCTACCCCAAGTAACTCATGTTCCTTACAAAGCTACACCAATTTACTGCCATGAATAGTATCTACAGACAGAAAATGATAACCTAAAGTCTATAAACCTTAAGTTGAGTGTAGCTCTAAATTGTTGGACACAGGTCTCACGGAGACCAGTATTATACATAATATAAAAACCAAAATTTGCTTCTCACAAAGCGATCATTTTAATCAATAAATGCATTAATGATAAATCTTTTCAACCACCAAACTTGTACAATCGGCCAATGCTTTAACAATAAAATCGTTTTAATTATCGCTTTGCATCTCTATGAACAATTCCATGTGAGGAGGAGAATATCCTTGTGAAGTCTCTTATTAACCTGCTTTCCACAGCAAGTGCAAAATGGAAGGCGATCAGCCTTTGTGCGTAGTGTTATGATGATGGGAATCGAAGCCGTGCAATCACATAGATGTTTTGCTCTCTATAACGAGCTCTGAATAATCAGTGATTTTCAATGGAAGAATAGGGACTATTCCAAATGGCAACACTCACAAAGTATTGTGATGTTTACGTTTAACCCGGATGCATCCTCTTTGATGATATTTACAAGGAGCGAGATTTCAAGGGAGAAAAGACAGCTGAGGGTTGTTTTTAATATTTCAGATTAGTTGAGTGCCTGATTTAGAATCGTAAAAATATATCACTACTTGCATGGTGTTACCAAATCGCTTTTCAAAAATGCTGCCTTAAGGATAAGATAACCCTTAAAAATTACTTAACTATTTTATATCCTCCAAGGTGGCTGGATGCATTGATTGCCAAACATAGATTGGAAGGAGCACAAGATTTTCAACCTCTTTCGGTATAGGGGGTATAGTCTGGTCTCAGGCCACCCTTTCTAGAAGATATTGAAGTTCCTGGTGTTCACATTTAGTTGCAACACGATTTACATCCTCCCTTCCTACTTTATCAAGCATTGTTCACCCAAGAGACCAGAGAACAAACCTGAAGTTTCTAAGAGCAGCAACATTTGACATGCATGGAGATAAGAGTGTTTTATGGAGAAAGATTTGATAACATTCATCAAATTCTTAAAGTGTTATAAAACTTGAATTGTCCTACCGATCCCTGACTTTGCTAAGGATTTTCTTCAGTCAAATTCTTTCCAACTCTCTGAGACCCAAATCCAAGACCTTTAAAAGTTATATCTCCCTCCCAGACTATTTCAAAGTCCTTTGATATATCAATATAGGTAATATTGTTATTTCTAAAGATTATTGACTTTCTAAAAATTAAAGACAGCTTTAGTCTTTTTTACTGGAAAATTACTGAAACACCTAAGACTATATAAAGTATATTTCTAAAATTCCCTCTACCGCCATCCAATTTTTTAAACACCTCTACCTTTTGAAAATAGAAAAAATATATCTGATTAAAGACTAGAAGACGTGCTTAAGAGGATTTCAGAAAGGATATGAAGAAGGAAGTGATAAAAATTTGGAAATGCTGAGTGATCTCAATTTAGGTCATGGGAAGAACAGCAATGAGAAAAGTTTCTGAGAATATAGAGAGAAAAATAGAGTCTATAATACTGAGTGATCTATCACAGAAACAAAGAACTGAGTACCACATATTCTCACTCATAAGCAGACCTTGAACAATTATCACAACACTCCAAAAAAGGGATTGACAGAAGTTGGAAACTGCCGGGGGGTGGGGGCGGGGAACGGGGGCAGGCTTGGCAGTCGTGGGAAACTGCCAGGGAAGGGGGGGCACACCTCATCAACAAGGGTTCTTGCAAAACGAACATTTGTATACCTAACCCTGAATTGTACCCTACATCTTCAAAATTAAAAAAGAAAGAAAGAAAAATAGTTGGAGAGAGGATCAGAGCAAATCTCCTTGCATTAGATATCTATCTCTACACCAATGGGTGGGGCTAGATAATAAACAAAGAAACCTAGACACTAGAGAATTCTCAACCAAAACACAAGGAGATAAAGAGGTCTGAGGGACCAGCAAAGTAGAAAATCACACATGAATATTGAGGATCAACCCAACCAACAGGGGATTGACGGTTAGGACTTAAGGAGCCAGAAACAGGTAGGCAGATGTGGATCGAGAAACCTGGGACCAGGAAAATGAGAATGAGACAAGTTCAAGCAGAGTTTCCAGAGAATCAGGCAGATTCTAGAGACATCCAGAAGTCCCAAGATTTAAAAAAATCTGCATTATTTTGCTTAATTTAGTGTTTCATAAACATATTCAAGTACAAGATTTCAAAGCATTTTTTAAGTAATGCCACGTAATATCCCCTAAATCTAGTATTTTGTAAAATACACTTGGGGGAGTTCACACTTTTGACTTATGAACTAGCCGAAGCAATGCAATGGTTAAGAAGGTAAGCTCTGGAATCAGAGGGCCTGAATACAAACCTGCTTTCACACACTTAATTCTGATATAATCTTGGACTTCTAATCGAAAGGGTCTATCTTCAGTTTTCTTACCTATAGAATGAGACTCAGTAGCACTTCTCTCATAATGTCGTTTTAAGGGTGAAATGGTATAACACCTGTAAAGCGCATGGCACAGTATGTCCCAGATATCTGGGACATGGTAAACTCTTGACGAATTTATCTGCTGCCAACATCCTCGTCACTATTAGCAAGTTAACCCAGCTTAAAGAACCAGGGGAAGAGTAGAATACTGGTCAAGATAGGCCACAATTTTTCTACGGTAACAACGTCCCAACTTCAGTGGCTTAAGCACACATGCATCAGCGGGGCAAGTCTTCTCATTCTCGTCGCTCAGGGATCCAGGTTGATGGAGCCCCATTTTGTCACGTGCTTCCATGACAGCTGAGCCAGAAAAAGAAGATGTGGAGAATTACACTTGATACTTAACGCTTCTAACCAAAAGTGACGTAAATCCCTTCTGTTCACATTTCATTGGTCAAAGCAAGTCACATTTTTATATTTAAGTTCAATTTGTTCCAGACACTCTCTCCCTTCTCTGTCTTCTTAGTGACTATTGACAACTGAGTACCTATATTACTCTTCACTTGACTGCCCATCATATTTATGTCGTTTATCACTTCTGACCAACTTTCTAAAATGATAAGTTTTGTGGAATAACATCCCTTCTGACTGTAAAATTCTAAGACGATATGGTCTTTAGAAGCTTTTCAGTTTCAAAATTGTGTGATTCCAAATCTTTCCATTGTGTGTTTTAGGCCACAGGGTCCCCTCTCGTTTATTTGCAGAATAATCATAAGCATCGATTCTCATTTTTTATAATGATTGGATAAAGGAGAAGGAAAATTGAAAAAAAACACTCCTAGAGTATAAAGCTAAAGCGTTTTAAAGCAAAAAAAAAAATGTATTTTTTCCTATCAGAACAACTAACTAGAAAATCATAAATAATGCAAAACAAAATTTCTTGCTCACCAAATAGACACAATCTTGGACTTAAGAATTGTGTTCATCTTTCCGTGCAGATAGCAGTCTTTCTAGAAGAGTGGTTCACCTTGGGATGCTTGCTAAAAATGCAAATTTTTAGTCTCCACATGCGACTTGCTGAGTTGTTTTCTATGCCGGGCTAGCAAAGTGTCTGGGACTTATAAGGTGCTCAGTCAATAGCAGCTATTTTATTATTAGCAAGTAGAACCATTAAACAAACTATACCATTAAAAAAATTTAAAAAAGGAACAGAAAGGAAACCCATGACAGGGTTTTTCCAAGTCGCCAAAGGCAATATCAAGGCAGCTATAGCAGAAACACAGGCGTGAAGGCTCCGGTGACGTCGGCGTTGATGGCCATGAAGAGAAAGGAAGGGCCTGGGTAATGTGAATGAAAGAAAGAGGCGTAGTCGAGAAGTGAGTCAAGGACAAGCCTAAGTTCCCAGCCTGGGTGGGTGATAAGCAGTGGGTGACTGAGTTTTCAAAACGGTGGTGTACAGGCAAGGGATGTTTAAAGAGGTTAAAGAATTAGCAGAGCCACGTGGCTGGCACTGAGAATTTGGGCTAGCCTTGGGAAGGCACATGGGGGGGCAGCGTTTCACGGGAAAAAATGGTGGTAATTCGCGACAGACATGACACGGGAAGGGGTTACAGAGAGTGAGGGTGAGCCAAAGGTAACCTTGAGATCTCACTGCAGTTTGACAAGGATGGATGTTGTCGAATATGCAGGGGAAAAAATATTAGCAAGAGTTGGCTAAGCTTTGTTTTTCCGGTGGTGGAAATGTGGCTTCAAATCCACTTCAAACTCTGGTATCTCTGGTTTGTTCTATGTTAGAAAGGCAGTGAAGTTTGTTATTCAAAGCCAGAGTCTTGGTATCGCACACAAGTCAGGACGCCGGCACTAGATCAGAGTGCCTCTATGTATTCTGTGATGCTTCACTTTTGTCCTCCTCTGCCTCTTTGACTAAATATTCACCTCCACTCCATGATTCACCTGAGTTTTGCAACAAATCCCTTCTGACTAGCGCAGAAATCCTCTCAGACTCAGTGCAAAGTCGTGGAGCTGAACTAACCTCCCCAATTCCTTTTCTGACGTTTGAGGTGTTCTTTCAGGTGTGCAGGAAGAAGGCATTCTGAACAACAGGATTAAAACCATAGAGGGAGACTCCTGGAAGGGTAGCTGGCCCTGCCACAGGGCCCGGAGAGTTGTTCACACCCACGTGAGTGACAACTGCAGGTCTCTGAGCGCCCCCGCGGAGAGGCGCACAGCGGAAAGCTCGCAGCTTGATCTGCAGATGCCAATTTGAGCTTGCAGCCTGGCATGTGTTTTGATCTGAGGACTCAGTAAATTGGAGGGGAAAGTCACAAATGGGGGATGAATATGGAACACAAAATATCCTGTTTGTCATAAACCATCACCTGTCTTTTGAGAGACACGTGTTTTGAGAGGCAAAATGTGGCTGAAGTTGGAAATCTGAAATTTGCAAAAGTTTGAATGTCATACTTCGGGGACATTTCTGTTTGGAGGAAGTAGTCCTTGAGATGGAGGGTTTCCACATCCGTCTTATCCTGACTCCGACCCTTTCCTTGAGGTAAATGCTACGGAAACGAAAACCTCACCTCTAGACAGGATCTGGGGGCCCGTCAAGCAGCCAGGTGTATCCTCGAGGAAAAAAGGAACTGACAGCTGGAGCAGTCTGCTTCAGAAACTCCCAGCAGCGTTAATGAGGAGGTCAGCCTCACACCTGCTGCAAGGAGACCAGCTTCCTCCCATCAGGTGCATTGTCCACGCGGGCTGGAGAAATGTCTGATAGAATTCAAAGAGCCTTAAGAATTACAATTTAAGAAGGAAAAAAAAGGAGGTGCCAACTGAAAACTTTTCATGAGCCTAAGATCCACCTTGGGAGTTTATTCAAGGAACACACTCTCAGCCCCTGAGATGTTTATTCAGCTGATTTAGGGTGGTTCCAGGAACTGACATCTTCATTAAGTACCCGAGTGTTTACACTCACACCCAAGAATTACACGGACGAAACTGCTGAGTTAGCAAAAGATGAAGAAAAAGGGGAAAGAACTGACCTACCTTTCTTCCTCCCAGGAATATTTATTGAACCCTTGCTGTGCACCAAGCACTTTGCTACATAATGGGAGTACAACAGTATATTTATTTCCTGGGGCTGATGCAACAAATTACCACACACTGAGTGGTTGGAAGCAACAGAAAAGTATTCTTTCACTGTTCCGGAGGCCAGAAATCCAAAATCAAGGTGACAGCAGGGCTGGTCCTTTCTGGAGGTTTCAAGGGGGAGGCTTTCATGCCTCTCTCCTAGATGCTAGTGGTTGCTGGTAATCCTTGGTGTTTGTTGGCTTATAGATAGATTCCTCCAAGCTCTGCCTCCGCCTTTTCACCACCTTCTTCTCTGTATCTCTGTGTGTCCTTTTCTGTTTCTCATAAAGAGTGTCTTTATGATTTTGGACCCACTTTCAGCCAGTATGATCTCATCTCAATCCTTACCTTAAATGCATCTGCAAATACCCTATTTCCAAGTACAATCGCATGCTGAGGCTCTGCTTGGACATGAACTGGGGAAAGGCACCGTTCAAATCACTACAAATGGTGAACAAGAATTGAGCTAGTCCCTGACCTCATGGAGCTTATAGTCCAGTTGGGGAGATGGATACGTATCAAGTAATCACACAAATAGATAGTAAAGCTCAACTAGAAACACCATTTAATGCAAAGGTGCATAAGGCAGAGAGCCACCATGCATAATCCATCGACCCAGAGCTATTTTATTTGCTTTTACTATTCATTTTCTAAATATGATTTTGGTTCCTGAGAATATCAAACAGGAAAAGGCTGAAGTACGATATCCTTCCTTTAGGAGGCTGACAATCTACTTGGGGGTGATGGGATGATGACACATGAACCAAATATAAAATAATAACCTATTTGGAGCAAGGAATCACCAGACTGCATGGTAATTCACATGCAAGAAGTATTCAAAGAAGGGCCAGGTACGGAAATATGAGGAGATAGTTTTCATTTGGGCAAAAGGGAGAAGACTCTAGTAAAGACAGGTGTTTTACTTTCTCCCTGATGTGATTCCTTAGCAGCCTCAAGACTTCCGTGATAGAGTCATGGACCACAAATGTGTTAGGTCACACACAGGGTGGGGCCAGAGTTGTCATTCTAGAAGCTCGGGTGGTTGACTTTTATACCCATCAGATTCACAGCTGTCAAAGGCATGAATTCCATGCCTGCAGCTGTGCTCTTAGTGATATTTCACCGAAGTCAGTCGGGGGGGCTTGAATACTTGACCTAATTCCATACTGTCCCTCCCGGATCTGTAGGCAGGACTAAAACTACGTGTCACGGATAGTAGAGACTTAATAAATGTTCGCTGGATTACTGACGTAAAACAAGTCTTCCTAAGCAAGACTTCAGCGTGTGCTTGTGTGTATGTCTCTCATAACTAAAAATAAGAAAGGGCTATCGATTTGGGAGAACAGGAAAATTTCTGTTTGGTATTCTCATCTTTTTTTAAGTATGTTTATGTTTGATAATGGTTTTATTTACTAATTTAAATCTACCTATCATTTACTGAGGACTTAACATGTCCGGAAAACTTTGCTAAGGCTTTGCATCCACTATCCCACAAGCATCCTGCCAAGAAGTGTTATTATCCCCATTTTACAGAGAGATCATTCTGGAATTCTAAGGCAAATCTTTCAGATCTCCACATCCATGCTAAGTTCTCTAGGCCTCTGTATCTGAGGAGGGAAACAACTTTCAACACATCTCATGTGAGTAACTATGTCTAAGTTGGGCACAGTGCACAGAGACGACGTCTAATAAGCCGACCTGCTAATCAAACTAACTCCACTGTGAGAATCATGTTGTTTCTTCTTCCTTCCTTCCTTTCTGTGATTAAAAGAGTCCTTTTATGTTTCTTAACTTTGACTCCTGGTCCACTTTTCCTTTCCTTTAGGCCTGTCCTGTAAGATTGTCAACAGTGTACTCCCATCACTTAGAAGCCTCTTTCAGGCCAGGTTTGTCAGTCCTGGGATACCTGGCTAAACCTCCCACTCGTCAAGTGGGATTTGATCCCAGGGCCCCAGATCCCTTGGGGATGAATGGTGGGCAGGTCTGAATCCAGCGCACTGGGCACTGGGAAAGAACGGTGTCTTAAGAGGGTTCAGGGGCACAAGAACAGACCACATATGTTGAGGCCACAAAATAACCCAAAGGCAACAAGGGTCCCATTTTGATCACTGCTTTTAGAAATAACAGTGTCTTGGTTACCCACGAATTGCTTTGCAGTGAGTCAGACTGACCCGCGTTTGGCCTGAATGTCTGCCTATGGAGACGTTTTAGGGAGAAAGCTGCCTCTGAAACTAAACTGACAATGTCTTTTCTGGGCAGTTTAATGCAACCCGTTGTTATGCTAATGTAGCCTCTGTTAACACCGAGGGAATTGGAGAGAATGCTAAGACTTGTGGGAGCCACATTCTATACACCAATTAATAATATTTACTGGAGTGCAGAAAGCATCCATCTATTTGGCAACTTAGCCAGCCTTAAGCACATCACGGATGAAGGAAAGATGAAGAGTGGGAGGTTGGCTTTTGGGGGGAAAATGCACCATTTGAGCGTCAGTAGCTACCCACCAGTCATGTAAGGAAACTAGCTCTTCTTCAAGAAAATTGTAGGATCAGCGTGTCTCCTTAGCTATCCAAGGAAAAGAGATTCTTAGCCAGCTGATTCCAGAATCTTTTTTCTATTCAGCAGCAGGATGTCCCCATATGGAGGAATCACAGTTCTACGTAGGATGAATGCAAGAGCTTTTTCAGAATTTCAGAATTCCTAGATTCTACAACCCCATCATTTCTTTTTTTCTTTTTTTTTTTTTGAGTTGGAGTCTCACTCTGTCGCCCAGACTGGAGTGCAGTGGCCGCTCCCGGTCACCGCAGCCTCAACCTGCTGGGCTCCGGCGATCCTTCCGCCTCAGCCTTCCAAGTAGCTGGAACTACAGGCACACGCTACAAGGCCCGGCTAATTTTTTTGTTTTATTATAGAGATGAGGTCTCAACCAAGTTGTCCAGGCGGGTCTCAAACCTGCGGGCTCAGGCAATCCACTCACCTCAGCCTCCCAAGGCGTGGGATTACAGGCTGAGCCACCGAGCCCGGCTTACCCCATCATTTCAAACATGCTTAAGTATACCCACATTCTCATTAAATACATACTCTGGGGGTACAAATTTTGGGGAACAGATTTATTTCTCACTGTGCTTCAAATATGTGGCTACAGGTCACTCATTTATTATTGCCTATAATTTCCCAGAAATCTTCAGACATTCTTTGGGAGACTTGCAAATGGTTTTCAACCCTAACAAAATATAATAACAAGTGAAGTTGTGATCATGTTTCATTTTTGTAGACATGTAAATATACATAAGAATTTTGATTTTGCAATTTTGTTATTGTATTTGAAGCCAACGTTATTTTGTCAGGATTTAATTATTTTTGCAAGACCTTGAGAAGGTCCTAGCCCCAGGCATTGTGTCTATTGAAGGCACTAAACAGAATGGCCCTGGACGGGTGCCCTGGATTCTTTTAGCTTGATGACTCTAGTCATTAGGATTTTCTACTAAATAGTCTTGCTCCTATTTAATGTTTCCAAACAACCTTTGGGTTGTAACTTGACCGTTCAAAAACACAAGGAAAATGTGCTGAGCAACCCATTCAATACTGTATTTAATAAACATGTGTGCCTACAACATTACCATCTATGAAATTTATTGAGTGCCAACCCCATGTCAGGCACAATTATGCACTTTATTTTTTCTCCATCTATATGTCTTTATGCTTTATAAAAACAATGGATTACGGGGGAAAGAGAAGAAAAAGGAGAGAAGATAGAGATGAGAGAAATAGGAAAATAAAGATGGCGGAAAGGAAACGGCTCAGTACTAAATTTCTAGAGAGACTCCAGGGTTCAATGACCAGATCTTCCTCTACTAAATTGCAGTGCAACCTTGGGCAGCTTATTCAGTATCTCTGGACTTCGGTTTCATCATTTACAAAACAGAACTAAAAATAGAACCTATTTCGGAAAGTTTTGTGAAAATGAAAGCATCTAATATACTAAGAAAAGGACCTGACAAATAATAAATAATATGAATCGTTATTATGAAACTGGCTTGAATCAACGGAATTTGAACCTCCTGGTTCCTTAGTACAAAACAACATTTCTGGGGTCAGTGGAAGTTCTAAATAATCCAAAGAGTTTGTCTAGGATGTTATGATGCGATGCAATTTCTGAAGAGAAACATTTTGACAGGTTTAGCATTGGGGCAGAATCTTTGAATTCTCCATTAATCTATTACTTCATTTTGTTTCTGTTGCTTTGAAGTTAAAACATTTTAAGTTTTCTTTTTTTTTTTCTTACTCTTTTGGAAATGCAAAACATTAAACAAAGGGAGAAAAATACCCTCCCTGGCTTAGACATTCTAGAGGTCACAGAATCTTCAAAGTTTCCCAATTGTGGGCCAGCTGCTCTTCCATCTACCAACACAGAACAGATTTTCAGCCCAGAATTCACAATGTTTCTTTCATGTCCTTCATTAAAGGATTTTTGCATGATAGCAACTCCTGCTTCATTTCTCTCTTTTTTCTTTTGGCCAGTATCTTATCTGGCAGCTTTATCAGTTAAATATTCATGGATCGAATTAGAATTCAGCCAAATGCCTTCCTATTTAAAATGGCTGGGTGAATGTAGTGATCATTTGTCAATGTCCTCTTCTGAATTGTTAGTGAGATAGACCTGCACACATTATTTGAGACAGAAAATGAATAGTTTCTGCTGCTATGGTTACAGCGAGGATAGGGTAGTTGTTTACAAGCTAGCTTTGTTTTGAGGCTCTGTGCATGTGCATGAACGCCCTGGATATTCTAGAAAAGTGCCCATTTCGGATTTTCTGTCTCCATGTTCCATGAATGTCCTTAACATTGTTAGATTACGTCTCATGATTTTCTCTTCAACCATTATGATTTCATATACATTACAAAAGGGATGTCACAGATATAGTAGAGCTACTATCCTCAAATGGTCTGAGAATTGACAGATTTTTTGCCTGTGTTGAAATCACACTTCTCAATATCAAAATTTGTGTCCTTATTTTTAAAGAGCTGTTTAAATAACAGAATGAGCCCGTAATAAAAAAGTAGCCTAAGAAGAGTAGTTCAGCAATCTATCATTGGGCTAGATGAGTCAGACTCTGTTTGGGTTTCTGTTGCTTACAAGTAAGAACTCTAGAGCAACGGGAACCAAGGCAGGCAGATTATAGAGAAAAAGTTCGTACTAAAATATGAGGAGCCCCTCAAAGTCTTTGGGAGGACTAGACAACTGGGCTTGATCCTGTGTTTCCGGGAACAACACTCTAAGTCATCTGCAGAATCGATCTGATGAAAAAAGAAAAAACGATTACAACGATAAACTGCCTCCGTCAAGATCCAGATGCTACCCTTTGTCTCTCTGCCTCTTGAGCACCAGGAACTCACCTTTCCTACAACCACATTGTCTGCCACTCCAGTGCTAACATTTTGTGCAAGGTGTCAGCCTTGCAACCAAGGTATTCACAACTTACGTCCTCTCTGCCGGGAAGTGGATTCCTCCCATCTTCGCTGATTACTTCTAATTTTAAGTCTCATGTGGGTGTGCCTAATTGGAAGAGCTGGGTCACATTAATACCCCCCAGCTGGGAGGGGAGGCTGGGAAATGAGTTGCCCGGTTTTTGGCGGGAGGAGGCAGAACAGACGATAACAACAAAAAACTTCCAAAATTAATACGAAAGCTTCCAAACATGCTAGAAAGCAAGAAAACATAAATAGCCATTTTAAATGCAATCTGATGCGTATATAATAGTCTTTTAGTTAAAACGGTCTTTTAGCTAAAAGAGTCAATTAAATCAACCAGTTAGTCAGTTCAAACAAGAAACACGCCTTTCTCACTCCTATTCAAGACCAAGTCTCCTTGTTGTCTGCTATGTCCTGCTCTGTCCTACTTCTGTCATTTTCTCAAAAGCATTGTTCCAAATGCACATCAAGAACTTTATTCTTTTTGCCAGATTATTTTCAACTAGCATGCAAATATGCTTTCATTTTTTTCAGCTTAGAAATACACAATCAACTACTTTTCCATCTTACCTCTATTTACAAGAGTGGAGGAAGGTGGAAGAAAAGAGTAGCTATGTATTACCATTGGCCAGTACACTCACTGGATATCACGTTGTTTTTCTTCCCTTCACTGTTGTATGTTTTTCAAGGAGAAAAGAGCGATTGTTGAATGCTTCCAGTCATTCAAGTATAACAAACATTGGGATTGACCTCAACTGGATCTAGCAAGGGGAAGGCCTTCATGAACCTGATAAGAACAATTTTCCTAGCGTGGTGGAGGCCAAAGCACCAGGTCCTGCCCTGAAGCTGTTGCTCTACTCTGCAGCAAACTTCTGGGTGAAGTTGTCCATAGGTACCATTGTTCATTCAATCCTCTTTCTTTCTTTCTCTTTTCACATACTCCAGTTGTGCTTTGGCCTCCACCACTCTAGGAAAATTGTTCTTACCAAGTTCATAAAGGACTTCCCCTTGATAGATCCAATGGATGGTCCATTCCAATTTTCGTTATACTCGAATGACTGGAAGCATTCCATAATCGCTCTTTTCTCCTTGAAAAACATACAACAGTGAAGGGGAGGAAGACAACGTGATATCCAGGGAGTGTACCAGCCAATGGCAATACATAACTACTCTTTTCTTCCACCTTCCTCCACTCTTGTAAATCAAATCAGTTCTTAAATGGTTGTAGTAACAAGCACACACCTCATGTGTTTCAAATACAATGTAAGCACTGGGTACAAATAATTTCAGGATTACTAAGAAGTAGAAATTTTTTCCAGTATCTTCAATGGGCTTGCTTACTGAGGGCAATAGGCTAAAAATAATTGCAAATATACAGATTGCCAGGGAAAAGGCTTATTTGGGGTAAAAGAAGATCTCCCAGCATTGTTTACCCTCTGCAAGTACTATTCACCGATGCTACCTTCCAAATGTCTAAATTACAATTCTTTAGAGCTTTGATTCCTTCTCTGTCTCTTCAATGAATCACCATTGCAAGTGTCTCCTTCCCTTCCTGTGGATCAATGAAAATATTATCCCCAAAAGTGTGTTTTGGCAAAGAGAGTATCTTAAACAGTGGAAATAAATCATATGGGTATGAATTGTTGAGTCTCAATGATAAAACCAGGAGTTATAGAACATGGCATACCCTAAACACACACACAGATAGAGAGAGAGAGAGACTAGGGTACGCTTTGGTGTGTTTTCCAAAATTTCAAAAGTATATACTCAAAGAACTAAAAGAAGATCTACCATCTAATCCAGCAAACCCACAACTAGATATCTATCCAGAGGAACAGCGGTCATTATGTAGAATAGACACCCTGTACCAGCATGTTCATTGCAGCATAATTCGCAATTGCAACAATGAGATATCAACCTAAATGGCCAATTAATCAGTGGGCGATGAATATGTGGTACACACGCGCGCACACACACACACACACACACACACACACACACACACACACACACACACGCATACTATGGAATACTATTCAACTGTGAAAAAGAATGAAACCATGTATTTTGCAGCAACTTGGATGGTGTCGGAACATCGTCTTAAATGATCCAACACAGGAACAGAAAGCCAAACACCGCATGTTCTCTCTTAAAAGTGGGAGCTCACCCAAGGATCTGCAAAGGCAGAGAGAAGGGTGTCATGGACACTGGAGACTCAGAAGCTGGAAGGGAGGCGATGTGGAGGGACGAAAATTCACCTGTTGCGTATCATGTGCACAGGAGGTGGGAGGGGCGTGGGTGCATTTAAAGCCCAGACTTCTTTGCCGCTGTACAATGCAACCAGGCAACCAATAGACCCCTGAAGCAATTGAACTTAAGAAAAAAAGAGCATATACTGTTTTTAAGAGACCAGTAAATATTTTCCCATCTTCTGTAAGAGTGAAAACTATACCTAGAGAAAACGTCGGAAAATAGTCTAAAACACATCATATACAGAACAAAAAGTAATTTCTGGGTTTTTTCTTTTTTGGTTTTGGTGTTTGCTTGGTACCAGACATGGCTTAACATTTTATGGGTGCAAGCCTAATTAATTTCTCAGCAACAAAGATGCTCAAGTTATGATCTACCGTCAAGTAATCCAACGAGAGGGTAGCCGATGCAGTTGCCCCTCATGGAGGCCGATGGATGAAGTGGGATCCTGGCCCCCGTCAAACTCTCAAACATGAGGCCCCCTCAGTTACTCTCAAACACGAGGCCGTCACTAAACAAATGCAGAGAGATTAGGTACAAGGCAGCCTGGAATGATCAGCGGCCTATCACCTATGTGAGGAGTGGAGAGTGAAATAGAAACCGGGAGAGGGCTGGGGAGGATTGTAGGAAGTCCTTCTGTCCAGGTTGTCTCCAGGGGCGTGAGGGAAAATGCCTCACCCAAAGCCGGGTCCATCCACTGATTTCTTCTGTGGCAGCTTGGGTGAGGGGGACAGCCAGGGTGTACTAGAGGCTGGAGTCCAGCAGAGCACGTAATACTTTCCTTTTTATGGCTCTACAGGAAGGGTCAAAAAGAACGCCTCTTTCTTCATTTAAGGGAAAATACTTCCTTGCCAGTGATGATCGCCACCAGACAAAGTCTTATAAATTCCTTTACAACTTAAAATTCCTTTACTGATCATGGAGGGGCAGTGATAGGAATAGTCTTCCGTTTATTCTGACATTCTCATAAAATATCTCTTACCGAGGGCCTCACATAGAAGAGACATGATTGCCTAGTTGCCCTGATTGGGAAATATCAAACTGATATGAGATTGACTATTTAACTCTCCTAGATTTCAAAAAAGCATTACCTTGCAAGGATGTGGAAAATAAAGAGAAGTATCATCTCAAGTCCTAGCTGCAAATATTTTTCTTAAATCATAGGAGTAGAATTAGAACGATCCCTCTTTAAATGAAAATTTTGGCTGTCTCCCCTTGCCATCCTTGTTATGTACTTGTAGCTTCATTTGCTGCCAGGCTAGGCAATTGTGCAAAATATTCAATGGGAGAAAAGCACCTTTTTCTACTATACCCATAGTGGGAAGTAATGACAGCTGTGTTCTCTGTCCCCAGTGGAAGCCCCTTGATAAATGTCAATGAAGTGATCTTTTCCTTCCCAGGGAGGAGGTGGTATTGTGAACCTGCCACTGTGATCATTAATACTTAACAAGACTTTCTCTTCCTTGACCAAAGACAGCCCTGGGGACCATTCATACGGCTTTGCAGTGGAGAATGAAATTAACCTTTGGTAGAGACGCTCACGGGTCTATTAGGGAATTCATCATGCACGGACTGGCTGGAGAAGGGGTCTCTATGATCTCTTTGGCAAACAAAGTGACTTAATTCAATATTTGAGGTGCTAACATGTCTTCTCACAATTGTAGCTTAATTGAACCTGCCTCTGTCTCAAATGACACCTGGACAGGAATGCTACAGGGTCTACAGAACGGGTCCATATTGACCCGTCTCAACGTACAGGCCACATCCAGGGGCACCGACTGAGCACTTAGGTAAAGCATTAGGTGCCATGAGGAATGCATAGGTGAACACTGCCTTGAAGGGGTACCTTGTTATGCCATGGCAGCCTTCGTGATAAATGCCAATGCTTGCGAGCGCTGTACTGTCCCTTCTCCGACACCGAAATATATGAACCGTGCATTCCCATGGAAATATCTAACATCGTGGAAAGAAGTGCCAACGTCCCTCAAACTTTTTATAGACTTGCAGGAGCTCAAGTCCTCTCGTTGGCATGGCAAATACATTCCTTTTCTGATTCGCTTATTCAGCCTTGACTCCAATCAGTCCTGGGGAAGAGGGAAGGGAGGAATGCAAACTGGCAGATATCACATATCTGTCTCGTACCGGGATCTCACCGAGCTATCTTATTTGATAAATGCTATAATCCAGTGAGGTGCATATTCCCATCTCCGTTTTGCAAAGGAAGAAATTGAGAGGGCTCAGGGGAGATAAACGGCTTGTTAAAGCTCACACCTGGAAACACTGGTGGTGTTAAAAGTCAGAGACATGCATAGTCTTGTCGTTCCGCTGCTCTTCAACTTGATTTTCAAAAGAATCGAACTCGGTATGGAGAACTACAAATGTCTTTAACACAAGCAGATGTTTATCTTTCTTTAGAAAAGAAGGGTTCACGAGAAGTTGGCTGTTCTTAGCAAGACTGAAAATTTGGCTTCGTGTGCCTGGAAATTAAATCCTACTCCACCAAGCAAACCTGAAAGCTCCTATCAGGCTTTTTAAAAGAAACATAAATCTTTAACAATATATGTATAAGAAACGAGAGTGTTAGACCTTCCCTAGGTTTTGCTTGGGGTTTTTTAGATTTATATTTTTTATCAAAAGAATGCATGTGTCAGGTTTAAATGTTGAATAATGATTATAACAACAACAACAACAAAAAAATAGAAGTCCCTCTCCCAAACTTCCTACTTCTGCTATTACGGTTTACTTCTCTGTTTTGTTTTTATTTTAGAACATATCTGTTGAGCAAGGTGTGACTAAAGATTTAGATGTCTAACAACACATAACACACACTCCTGCTACACCTAAATTTAAGTATTTCTTTATTTAAGAAAAATTATTTAATTGTACTATGTACTCAGCCTTATTCTAGGCATTGTGGCCTGAACGGGGGTAGTGGCTGAAACAGACCAAGTCCTTGCCCTACTGAAGCTCATATTTTAATGAGAGAGACAGATAAAAAAACAAACAGGGATGAAATATATTGTCAGGCAATAAGAGCTGTAGAATAAAAACAAGCAGAGCAAGGAGACAGAGAATGGTAGGCGAGTGATGACTTCGATACGATCATTTTTGTTTAAGCCAAAGTTCATGTTGAGGCGATTTTGACTGTAGGTTTATATTTGAGCGACACGTATTATGATGACATTTTGTTTCCTGTACAATTTCTGTCTCTCCCGGAACGAACCATCGCTTTGGCAAGGGAGTTGCAAGGGACATCGGTCTGTCTCTCTTTCGATCGCTCAGCAGAGCGTCTTTTGGGCGACGAAATGCTCTTCCCCAGAGTCCAGCGAGGCAAGACGCCTGGGGGCTCCACATCCCACCAGGGCCCTGTGCCCCCTGCTTGCCCCATCATTCGACGCCTCCTTCACCGTCATCTCGAGAAATCCCTTTGCCTCTCTCACGTGTCAATCCCTCTCCTTCTTTATCCGGTCTTCCTCTCAGGTTAGACCCCCTTTTGATGGGATACATCTCCTCCAGCCGTGTCCTAGCTTCCTAAGAAAAGGTGGACGGGAGGGAATTTCTTTTCTTTTCTTTTCTGTTTTTTTTTTTGAGTTGGAGTCTCACTCTGTCGCCCAGACTGGAGTGCAGTGGCTGCTCCCGGCCCCCGCAGCCTCGACCTGCTGGGCTCCGGCGATCCTTCCGCCTCAGCCTTCAGAACTTCTTAAAAAACAGTTTGCCTGAAAACATCTTCATGCTACCTTCACACTCAAGTGCTAGTTTGGGAGGGTGAAGTATCTTAAGTTGAAAAATACTCTCCTTTAGAAATTTGAAGACATGGTTCTGTTATCGCCTAGTTTCCAACGTAGCGCTTGAGAAGTCAAATGCCATTTTGAATTTGTAATTGTTTCTAGGCAAATTCTTATTTTTTTCTTCACTCGGACTTTTAAGATGGTTTCCTTAGCAAGGGTTCTGCAAAGTTGCCGCAGGGTGGTTTGCTGTACCCATGTCATCACCAGGAGCTAAGTACTCAGAGTCTGAAGTTCATGTCCTCTAATTCTGCAACATTTCCCTTGTATGATGTTAAGATCATTTGCCCCCTTCTTTTTCTTTGCTTCTTTTCCTAGAATATTTACTCATCAGTTATGGGTTGTCCCAAGCTGATCTCTAAAATTCCTTCTTGTCTCTCTTCTTTTTTCCCTTCTTCTTTAATATCCCTTTTGGGAAATTTTCTCACCTTTACATTTCAGCTCTTCTATCTTTTCAAATAAAAATTTTTCTACTTTTTAACAAATTTGAAAGATTTTTTTGCAGTAAACACTCTCCTGTATTTAAATTTTAAATTTTCCAATATTAATTTTTAATTTTCAATATCGTTTTATTGTTCTCTGGTTATTTCTACATATAGAGTCCTGGTATTATTTTATGAATGCAACATTTTCTCTTATCTCTCTGAGGGATTCTTTCCAAGCTACCTTCTACTCTTTGTCTCTGTTAGCTCTAGGCTGCTTACGTTTTTCTCCACACTTTCATTTTTCTCTTTCACGTTAGATGCTTTCTTCAAATACCTGGTGACCCTTGACTATTTGTTCATAGTAAAGAATGGCCTCACAGATAGAGCATATTCTCTTTCTCCTGGAAACTGGTCAAAAGCAACAAAAAGAACAGAAAACATAGAAAACTCCATTTTCGTTAAAATTAGAAGGCAGACTCCAAAATATTTTCAAAGGCAGCCAAAAACTGCTGACTCTGCCACGAAGTCTCCTAGAAGTAAGTAGAAACAAGCAGAGGAAAAATTTCAGTGGAAAGAGAACCCGCCATAATAGGTTTCAGAAACTGGCCACAAAAAATATTATGCCCTGACGGGGAGGAGAACATGCTGACGGACCACAACTATATTTCTTGATCTCCAGAGGGTGTGGAATTTGAAATGTGCAAGGTGAGAACAGGAGTCTTTTCAAAGGAGACACAGAGGAGGCAGGGCTACCTAAAGTGTCACAGAAAAATCATATTTGGAGAAATCAGACTATCTTGGTGATAACTGAGAAGTTGAGAGCCTTTTTAATTTTTTTTTTTTTTTTTTGTAGAGTCAGGGTTTCACTATGCTTCCCAAGCTGGTCTCCAATTCCTGTGCTCAAGCAATCCCCCCAACTCAGCCTCCCAAAGTGCTGGGATTACAGGCATGAGTATCATGCCCAGTGAGAGGCTTCTATTATAAAAAAAAAAACAAAAACCTTGAGCCTGGAAAACGACGCTGGTTCTTCCATACTCCTGCAAGTTACTGGTCTGGGAAAGTCAACTCATTTAAAGACAACTCATTATGTATGTGTATATATATATATATATGTATATATGTATGTGTCTGTATATATGCACACATATGCTCCTCCAATCTGATCATATATATTCTATGAACACAGACGCACATCCATCTAGTTAAACACATACAGAGAAAAAAAGATACCAAAAAATGAGGAAAAGAAAAAAGCAGCATTTATTAACAGATAAAGAACGTTCCCCCAAAAAATATTGCCATGGAGAAGCTGAAAATAGGAAACATCTTGGCGGAGCGAGAGACCACAATCCCAGCTCGGCTGTTTTGTGGAATCAAGTTTTCCTTCAGGTGTGCTGTTCCGTGGACTTGAATGAGAGCCAAAGAATGGAGCAGAGGATAGTAACTGGCTCTTCTGGCCCTAGTTTTAAAACCATGGTCTCCAATAAGTTTCTTAATACTGAAAGCTGACATTTCGATCTCCATCTGTCATTTTCTTATGTCTCATTCCTCAACTAATGTAGACTCGGGAGAAGAAAGGAGGCTATTTATGGCACATAATTAAATAAGAAATGAAACTTAACACGCAGTAATATTGAGAGGATGCCCCCGTGAGGAAGAAATAGTCCACTCCTCGTGGGACGAGCAGGACGGAAACCCAGTGAGGAGGTGTCACACAGAATGAGATGCCGAGACCCGAGGTGGCCTTTGAACTCCCCTTGGATAAGCAATTCTTATAGGGTAGAACAGGAGGATGAAGACATCGACCACCTTGACTCGAGACTAACTTCCCAGTAGATTCCCAGTGGATTCTGCTCTCAGACAAAGGTGGGGTTTAGGGAAGACGCTTCCGGTCTCAGACAAAGGGGAGGGGTTGAGGAGAACTAGGCACTGTGGATCACTACTTCTCTCCTTGTTCACTGGGCTCAAACACATATGTCCCTTTCACTTCTTACAGCCTGATGCTGGGTCCATTCCATTGGCTCCTGTGTGTGATTTTAGGAAGAATGAGATGAGAAGCATTGACAACTGTGCTCCCCAACAGTCAGTCCTGGCACCAGAATTATAGGAGCAACAAGAACAAAGATTTTTGAAAATAATTCGATTTTTTTTTTTTTTGAGTTGGAGTCTCACTCAGTCGCCCAGACTGGAGCGCAGTGGCCGCTCCCGGTCACCGCAGCCTCACCTGCTGGGCTCCAGCAGTGCTTCCGCCTCATCCTTCTGAGTAGCCGGAATTACAGGCATGCGCTACCACGCCCGGCTGATTTTTTGATTTATTGTAGAGATGAGGTCTCGCTGCCCAGGCGGGTCTCGAACCCGCGGGCTCAGGCAATCCACTCACCTCAGCCTCCCAAAGGCACGGGATGACAGGCTGAGCCACCGAGCCCAGCTAATAATTTGATATTTAAAGAAAAAAAAGTGTCAGCCTCGTCTTGTGAGAAAAGTTAAGACATTTGTTTTATTTCAAATGACTTATGATTGGAATATGATACTCTTCTTAGTAAGTGTGACCTGTAGAGATCTTAATCCAAGCAGGATATGTTTTATTCTGTCCTTAATTCCTCTGGCTAAACCCGAAAGCCAGTTTTAACAGATTGATAGTGCTGTTTCTGATAATAGGAAAAAATGGCACTGAGGTTTAGTCCCCATGAAAGTGAATTCTTGCGAGCCAGCATTCGTTAAGTCAAAAGTCAGTTTCTGAGGGGGAATATGAGAGTCAGATCCTAGACCGCTGGTGAGACTACCAAAGGCCCTTCCATCTTGATGCATGCTCTCCATTCAAACAGGAACTTCATGCTGCTCAACTCCAGGGAGATCCGTTTTATGACTCTGTATAAAGAACTCCAAGACTTACCTTGAAACTCGCACCCCTAGAAGTCCTTGCGAACGGGTGTTAACAGTGGTGATCCTTCTGCTTTAGACCATTGGAGGTGATATTCTACCTCCTCAAAAATTCTAATTTTAGCTGAAAGAATACTGGGCTGGGAAACAAACAGGACAACCGTTGTTAACTAATTGTGCAGCCCTGATGAAATAGCTTATCTGGGCTGCAGTGTCTTCTCTATAAATTGGAAGAGTTCGTAAAGCAGAGGATGATGATAATGACCTTGAGGGGTCAGGTCTAAGTTTCATAGTCTTCATTATACCTCTTCTGAGTCATTGCTGACAATCCCACCGTTTGCCAATTAATTAATTCTTGTATGAACCACAGGCCCAGTTCCTGACCAGAAGCTTCTACTCTGCCTGCCTTCACAGCTTCCATCATGGGCTCTTCCAATGCTGGGCTCTATGGCAAAGGATGGGTCCAAGGGTGGTTAGGTAGGAACAGCATAAAGCAGAGGAGTTTTGGAAGTATGGGTGCTAGAGGGCTCATTCCAAGCACTTCATTGGGAAGGGAAGGGCTGACCCGGTCACTGATCACCGGGAGGTGTGAGCGAGCGTCGCTGAACATAGCCAACCCTGGCAACCGAAGAGGGATGGAAAACGGGAGGGAGCCCATACAGGAGCAAGAGAACTCAGTGGGTGTCGGCGGGGGCGTGCCGCCGAGGCTTGCGGTAGGCATTAGGCCACCCCAGCAGGCACTGTGCTCACAGCCAGGTTCACTTAAAGGAACACCAATAAAAAGGCTGCGTGGCACGGCTGTGTTTCCTTCCGACAACCCCGGAGACCAGATAGACAGAAAACATCCCAGAGGCTGGCAACAGACAGAGCACCCAGAGGAGCAGGGCAGGGGGGTGCTGGTCCACACCGCTCATGGCCCAGCTGGGTGTTCTGCCTTTTCGCTGTCCCATGATCAGTGTGAGGAATGCTGGCTTCTCTGTGACACCGTAGCCAGGAGATGTCTGTCTCCCTGGGTCCTACCTTGCTGCAGGCCTTCAAAACAGGGTCTGGTGAAACACCGATCCCCTCCATTCTTCCTGTCCCCGGTGCGTGGCTCAAGGGCCCTACACCAGGACTCTGCCCCAGCGCAAACTTCAAGATCATGCCTTCATCGGGCTACCCTCCTTTCTCCTGCAAGTGCAGTCTCTCAGATGAGCTCATCTTGGATGAATGAATGTCTTTGTTTGTATGTGTAATGTCTGTCCACCAACTAGACGATAAATTCACTCAGCGAGAGAAAAGTTGTCTTGGTTACCACTATACCGACAGCACCCAACACCGTGTCTAGCCGACCACAACTTCCTGCCACATACAGGAAGGCACCGGGCTGTGTGTTCTGTGATGCTGCTATGTTTTCTTGCCCACGCCAGCATCCAAGAACCCCAGCCTCACTCCAGCACCGGCGTTCCCTTTTCCCCGGGAAGTGACATGGCCAGCATCTTTCCGGCCCTCTTCGCGAGAGGAAACATAGCAAAGTAAGATTACGCTAGTAATTTAAGGAATGTCCACACTGGAAGGACACGAATCACGTCCATCAAGCAATCACGTCAATGACTTGATTGACCTTTCATAGATAAAGGCCAGGTTTTGTCAAACCATGGACTGTGGGGTCAGGTAGCACCTGCTTTGAAGGAATCCCCAAGGATACGTCAGGAAGCTTTTAAAAATATCCAAGTGGCCGGGTGCCACTCCCAGAGATCCTGGTTTAACTGGTTCAAGGAAGGGTCACAGTGTTCCCATTAGCTCCCCAGATTCTTTTTATTTTTAAAAATTTTTTATTTTAAACATGTGGGGTACAAGTCAGGGCTAGGCAAACAAATGCTCATTACGCAGGTACCCTTGTGGATGAGGTGTGCCCTTCTCTCCCCTGGCAGTTTCCCACTACTGCCAATCCCTTTCTGCCAACAGACATGCTCAGCCTCACTAGTCAACAAAGAAATGCAAATCAAAACCACACTGAGAGACCACCTAACTCCAGTCAGGATGGCCATCACCAATAACTCAAAAGACAACAGATGCTGGAGAGGATGCGGGGAGGAAAAGGGAACATCTCTACCCTGTTGTTTGGAGAGTAAACTGGTAGCTCCTCAGATTCTAATCAGCAGTCAGGGTCACGATCCTCAGGACTTAGCAGACATCGGATCAGCTTCGGTCTGGGCTCCTGGGCAACGGAGGAAGAACAGCATGTCTCTGGTGGGTCTTGTCAGGCTCCATCGTAGCGCCGACCCACGAGCACACACCAGGGTGATCTGTGCACCTCCGGAACAAGCACTGGCTCTCGGGTCCAAGATCCGTGGTGGAGGCATGGCTTCAGCTCTGCTAAAACACGTTCTAAGCCGGGCTCGGTGGCTCAGCCTGTCATCCCGCGCCTCGAGAGGCTGAGGTGAGTGGATGGCCTGAGCCCACGGGTTCGAGACCCGCCTGGGCAGCCTGGCGAGACCGCATCTCTACAATCAATCAGAAACGAGGCGAGACCGCATCTCTACAATCAATCAGAAACGAGCCGGGCCTGGTAGCGCGCGCCTGTAGTTCCAGCTACGTGGAAGGCTGAGGCGGAAGGATCGCTGGAGCCACGAGGTCGAGCCTGCGGGGCCGGGAGCGGCCGCTGCCCTCCAGCCTGGGTGACAGAGTGAGACTCCGACTCAAAAAAACAGACAAAGAAACAAAAAAAACATGTTCTGATCCGACAATCTCTACGACTTCATCGCAACCCTGAGGGATAGAAATGAGGCTTTGAGTCACGTGTCCAAATTCATTCTAGCAAGTGGCACAGCCAGAATCCCCCCGGGTGGGTCTGACTCTAAGGCTGTGCTCAGTCTTTCATCCAAGGAAACAGAGTCCCATGCAGGCAAAGCCCTCCTGACATCCTTTTAGAAAGCAGACTGTTTGTCAGCCGCAGGACGCGCTGAGTCACAGCCAGGCCATCACGGGCTGGTGCGAGGCCGGCTGCCTCTGACACTCAGTCAAGTCAGAGCTCCCACAAAAACCACCCACGGCCTTAGAATTGTCCTCGTGGGTCCGCTCTCCCCCTCTTCAAGCCCAGCCCGGGAGGACCTGCCATGGTGTAATTCGGCTTAGAGGCGCCGGGCTTGAAGGAACTTGGTGACCATTTGTTTCCTTAATGCCCAGCTATGAGCCACAGAGTTTATAGTTGCAGATGAATTTTTTCCCTTATTGCAAATGGCTTTGATTTAATAATAACATTTTCCAAGTCGTTGGCCCATAATAAGGATTATTGCCTGTGGGTATTTAATACGGGGGAAAAAGAAATGGGCCCACTTCACCGAGCAAATGGCTGCCGCAGACCCTGCAGAGCGAGGGCCCAAGTGACAATTTTACTGCAACAACACTGTCTGGGGGAGCATAAACATGAGGGCAGTTTAAGTCTCACGCTTTCGTTGAGCCAAAGCTCAACTGAGTCTCCATGGGTAACTCTGCTGTGAAACGAACTTTCAAGGGCCAAAGGCCACTTTATCCTGGGGCTCTGAACAGGACCTGAAACGAGCTGGTGAGTTGGCAAACTCAGTCGCAAACGGTGGAGCCAAGTCAAGGATGGCCGGTGAAGGAGGCTGGGACGGGCAGGGAAGTGGAGGAAGCCACGCCCAAGTTTGGAAACGGAGGAGGAGAAGACAGCGCTGATCGCCAGATGAAGAAGTGGGGCTTTTTCTGACTGTCTCAATTAATCCCGGTAGCAGCTCTGGGTGGCAGATATGCCCATCTGAGGAGGAAACTGCTGCCTTTGAGATGCGGGGGGAGGCGGTGTCTTTGCTGGGTGTGCAGATTAAAAGCAGAGCATGAGTTCCAACACGGGTCTGTCTGGTGTGGAAACCCAGGATCTTCCCACTCTGGGGTGGGGCCCATGGCGGGTCCAGCCATCTACTTAGGGCAAGGCCGCTTCAGCTCTTCTGAAGTTTTCTGCTTTCTCCATTAACACCTCTTCTACATTAGCTTTCTCCATGAGCATCTCTTCTCTCTGGGTCCTAAAGTTCTCAAAGCCCACGGCCAATTGGTCAGCGGTCCCATCGAATGCTCCCATCCGGAACGGGCTTGCTACTAGTCATCTGCTTCTAGTGAGAGTTAGTCAGGGGTTCCAGTCGCCCAGCGACATCAGCAGGTTAGGCCTTGTCTAATTCTGTGTAAGGAGAGGTCATTCATTCCTCTTTGTACAGGACGGAAGAGCAGAGATGTGTTTGGGGAGATCATACGAATTTGAAAGTTTTTAAGTGAGAGCTACAAACTGCTTCAACCAGTCTCAGGCGACTGGTGTTTTCTGCATGGGGGTGGGGTAGTGGGGGAAAAGGTGGTAGTTGGGATTGGAGAGGAGGGGGTCAGTGAGCGGGAAAGAAGAAATTGAGAATTCAAAGTTAGGGGGCACCCTAACCCGACACTACCGCAGGGTCTCTGCCTCTGCCCCCACCCCGCACCCGTTGCCCGTGACCTTTCTAACTTGCATTTACCTTGTGTCAAGCAGTATGCCAAGCACTTGCACGTACCGACTCATCCGACCCTATGTTTGAAGCGGCCCTAATTATTATCATCCCCAGCGTGCAGGTGGGGACAAGGAGACAGAAAGAAGCTAAGTAACTTGCCCGGGTCACACAGCTGGTCAGTGGCAGAGTCAGGATCCCAAACAGGTGGCCTGACTCGAGTCCAGCTGTCCCCAGGTTCACAGCCCTGTCTCTCAGAACTGTGGGTTTTCTGAAGCCGAGGAATTCTGCCACTTTACCATGATTTTGTCCCCAGTGTTTTGCTCAGATGGCATTCTCCAGCCCTTCTCTGTCAGTCTCACACACAGATTCATTCCTTGTCTCAGATCACCTCTGTCCCTGGATCCTAGCTGTCTGTGGAATTAACCTCTTCGGTGGTTCCTGAAGTGGTTTTGAAGCAGTATTTAAAATTTGGAAAGAGAAATTCTAAAGATCCCAAGAGTTGTCTTAAAAAAGCCTTACAAAAACATTTTCTGAGGTTGGTCACAAGTAACTGATGGTAGAGTCTGTGTCATCTGTGGTTGACTACATGGGAGGGTTTTCTTTTCTTTTCTCGCCCCCCCCGCCCCGCCACCATGTTGAAATTTAATTTTGTGAACGTTTTGGGACGGTAGTCTTTTTATTTAGAGTGGTCATACCACCCTTCCAAGTACAACGCTTTGCAGTCTGCCCCATCATCTGATACCCTCCAGGGTCCTAACTGACTTTGAATGCTAGCAGGAGTGCCGGTCAGGTGGGCCATGTGGAGGTTTGGACAGAATACTTGCCTAGGGGCCAGATATGTGAGGAGCCAGAGGGGAAAAGTCAGATATGTCCTAGGAGTGTTGAGACACATAGCCTAGGCGCCAAAGCTGTCCCCGGGTCCAGGAGAACAAAGGAAAGTGGTAAAAGAAGGTGTCCAGAATCCGGGATGAAATGAAAGAAACTAGCCGGGCTCGGTGGCTCAGCCTGTCATCCCGCGCCTTTGGGAGGCTGAGGTGAGTGGATTGCCTGAGCCCGCGGGTTTGAGACCCGCCTGGGCGGCAAGACCTCATCTCTGCAATAAATCAAAAAAATCAGCCGGGCGTGGTAGCGCGCGCCTGTAATTCCGGCTACTTGGAAGGCTGAGGAGGAAGGATCGCCGGAGCCCAGCAGGTCGAGGCTGCGGGGGCCGGGAGCGGCCGCTGCACTCCAGTCTGGGCGACAGAGTGAGACTCCAACTCAAAAAAAAAAAAAAAAAAATGAAAGAAACTGCTAAATATGGGCATGGAACAATATAAGGATACCACAGGCAGGGAGAGTGTACCACTGCCTGACACGGAACATGGTAATTTCTCATTGGTGTAAGTTGTGTGTATGTGTGCGTGTGTGTGTGTGTTTGTGTGTGTGCTCAAGTCCGACTTCAAAAGACAAAAAAGGGTGTGACGACGTCAAGCTGTTCGGAACTGCATCGGCACCTGGACAAGAAAGGCATCTGCTGCCCACAGCTGCGCCAGGAAGGTGGAAGGTGACAGGCCAGAGATGCCTCTTCCCCAGCCACACTGAGGAATTTTACAGTCAGAGTCTATCTCCCCAGGGTCTTGACTCTCGGTGCTCAGAGGGCATGGAAGCCCAGTGAGCGACGATTGCTGTAAAGCCTCTCTGACCCAAGCTTGATCGGAACAGTGGAAAGTGTCCCTTTCCCTTTGGAGACACGTTGGCCACACCACCCAGCAGGCCTCAGTCGCAACGACTCACGGGAACAAGAGAAGCAGCAGGACTTTGCAGGCCACTTGGGAAGAGGCTCGGCACACAATTACTCGAGTGTCTCCAAGGCCAGAAAGGTCTGGGGAAGCAAAGGATACAACGTCAGATCTTACTCTCGACCTTCAGACCCCTTCCTAAATCTTATCGTCTTCTATTTCTGAAACTCCCCTTCATCTATCCCTTCTGGTATTACGTTAAACTGTCTGTATGGCTCGCCCCTGATTGCAGTTTGCATCATTGTCCCGTATTCTGCCACCATGGCCTCTTCTTCATGCCCTTAATCGTTTTTGTGTAACCTACATGTCAGCCGGGGCACTTTCCTCCTAGATTTCTAGACTTCCTTGAGTCAAGTCCATGATGTTACTGATTCCAAAGCTCTCCCAGGGAAGTCCGGTGAGTCGCAAGGGCTAGTGCCCCTGAGGTCTGCTGAAGAGCATTCATGGCAAGAAATTTAAAAAAATAAAAAAATTCAGGAGGACTCTCACCTTGTCAAGTCCTCAATTAAGCACTGGCTCTTAAAGGTGTGAACACATGTTTCAGATCTCTAGCATATGGGCTTGATCAAAGGAGTTTTGCCAACAGCGTTTCTTTTATTTTGGGCTCAAGAGAATATCAAGTGATAATAAGATATTTCCCATCCTGATTTGTCAGGCTTCTGCTAGGGAGGTTTCTTTGTCTTTGTTTCAAAAATTCAAACAGCAGAGGCTTATCTCTCCTGTATGAGGAGGAGCAGACAAAAAGGAGGGAGTCGACATCAAAGCCGTGAGCAATATGCGATCGATGCTTTCGAGAAAATAGTCCACATCCAAAGTGAGCAGACTCCATTTTTAAGAGTTGACATGATTAATAGGAGTGACATCCAATTACGATTCTTCCTTGCTAGCTGTGTCTCTGAAATGTGGGCTTTCTATTTTTAAGAGAAATATTAAAAATGATAAACATATATTTCAGGACAGCAGAAAAGGTTTTTAAAAATAAACTTGTGGAATATCTCATGGTTTTCTTCTTTTTCCTGTAAAGTACGCAGATTGTTGTACTATTCCATGCTTCAAAAACACTAGCCGTGATTTATGAAGTCCATCATTTTTTTCAGATGAGGGAAGGGTTTTTATATGGCTGAGGTTCAAGGTTCTTGGTCTTTGAGACAAGATTTGTCCAGGCCCTTGGCTTCTCTGTCTTTGGCGCTGGTATTTCTACAGGTCATCTCTATTTCTTTCATTTTTTAACCTGGGGTGGAAATATAATCGCCCATAAATTTCCATGAGAATTCTCGTAGGACAGAAAACATGGTCTTCCGTCTCCTGCGAACTCCCTTCACTCTGTTCCTCTCTTCTTTTTCCTCTATATGATTGCGATGCGTGAACTCTTAACTTTTTCCTTTCTATTATGCAAAGTATGTGAGTTTTGCCTGGTTCCTGCCCCAGGCTCTAGCACCCAATCCTTCTAGAGCTCAGTACCGAATGTTCCCCATCCTCCTAGAAGGTGAGTGGGGTTATGGCTAGGCCATGTGTTTGTTGTAGTCATTTTGTTCCTGGACCTTTCAGCTTCCCGCTCTTTGATTTCAGCTCAGAGGTGAATCCTTTCATTGACCTTCAGGTCCTAGAACCTGCTGCGTACTCTGTCAGGGAGATCTGGTTGCTACAGGAGAAGTTTCCTTGGCTCAGGCTCAGGGTCTAGATTTAATGACGTGTGTACTACAGACCAAGGCATAGCCATTGTGTTGTTTTTGTCGTGGTGTGACTGCATCCTGGCTAGACCCAGAAGTCTCTCAGTTGTCTCTGGAGCGACAACTTTTCTTAATTGAGAAAAATAAAAGTCTCTCGGTGCTTATCGGAAGCAGCTGGATGCAAGAAGGTGCTAATAGACCAGCAACTGCCTCAAATACATTTTAATGAAACCGTTTCCAAGAAGCCGTGTGCAACTGAGATAAGAATATGAAAGAAGTCCAGAAGCTGGAAGGAGGTGAGAGAGAAAACAGAAAAAGGTCTTGATGAAGGTCTTATGGGGAGTAATGAAGTCAGGCCTTGAAGGGCAGGTGTCTTTTAAGAATTTCCACCCTGGCCTTGCTTTGCCTTTTCTACCCTACAGGCTTTCTGCAGACTTGAAAATTAAAACTCAATTATGCAGGCAGTGGAGGGTAGCTGCCTGCTTTGAGACTCAGCCGTTCGTTTATTACAAGCTGACATATTTTGAGCTGTTCTACGAACAAGTCTCATGTTGGATACGGTTACTTCTACAAGGATAAATAAGCCCATCCGTAACCTATAGGAGCTCATCGTCTAGAAGGCAGATAACCAACAGATAACCAATTATAATCGAAGCCTTATTGAAATAGATGGGAAAATGGTAGGATAGAGCAGGGAATAATTAATTCTTACCAAGGAAATCGGGGAAACTCAACAGAATTAGTGATTTTTTTCAGCTCAACTTCAAAGATGACACATTTTTAAATGCTTAGGGGAGTGAGAAGGTCATTCAAGAAAGAAAGAACCGTGAAAGTATAAAAGGGAACAGCTCTTGGGAGAGGACTGCGGCATTGAATATGCAGAAACATAGGATGTGCAGAAAGGTCTTAGTTTGGAAAGGTATTTTGGAGTTTCATGATGGTCTAAGGAATTTAAACTTTTTCCTTTGAGCAATGGGAGAGTCACCCAAGGTTTTGGGGTTGCACGTGGTAAGAACTGTGTCGCAAGATTTCACACTGGCAGGAGTGTAGGCTAAATGGGATTGTGTCAGAGGTAGAGTGACCAGTGTAGAAACCCTTTCATTCCGCCAGGAAAAATATAAACGCCGTGTAAGAGTTAATGAGGACCTGAGAGAAATTGTGACAGCTGGAACGAGGAGAAAGCGAGCGATTGACGGCATAATGCTGGAATAAATCGGTTGCACTCAGGAATGTGGTAGAATATAGAAAACATAGGAGAATTCTTGCACTCTTCAGAAAAGCTTTCAGTACAGAGAGAATGGAGATTAGCTTTCCTTATACTGCATGATCCTCATTGATAACTAAGGTATCTTAAGGTTCTTTTCTTAGAATCTGAGCTTGCCAAATTTTAAGGTTACTTTCAGTTCTTAGATCCATGTATAACCCACCAACGCCTCTCATTCCAGAGAGAGGTCTTTGCCAAGGAAAAAGAATGACCATTAGAGGAAAAAACCACCAGTCTCTCCTTCTGACTCTCAGATCCTTCACAGTGTCAGTTACGTTATTACATATGTGCAGTGCTTTAGACGGTATAGAATTAATTCCACAGAACTCACAAAAAAATAGGAGAGGGTACAGAGCATAGAGTGGGGTAAGGGGGAATGGAAAAGCAGAGAAAGATACAAGGCTCTCTTTCGTAATGGATCGCTCTCGTAGGCAGAGGAAGTATCCAATTTGGACCATCAGCCAAGCCTAAAATATCCTCCTGCCCAGCACCTGGCCTCCTTGGCTCTTTTCAACTGTTACTGGGCATTTTGGAAACATAATTTGGCTGGTATGTTCTTTGGAGAGCTCTGCCTGAGGTCAGGTCCCAGCCATAATCACGGGCTGAAACCGAATGTAAAAGGGTAATGCTCAGTGGAAAATACCAGCAGGAACTTTCATGACGGTTTTCAGGGTTTTTTTTTTTCCTTGAGAATACGCAAAAGCAAGAAATAGTATCTTCATGGACTCAGTCCATACAGCACATAATCAGCTGGAGAAAGGCTATCTTTGGAAAGGCTTAGATGTTATTTAAATTTTGAGTTTAATTTAGAGTGATCTCAAGGGCAACCATGGTGTGTCAGAATGCAGAATTGCACACTCTTGGGTCATTCGATGAAAGATCATGGCGAGAGCGAGACCATCTGGAGTGGAGGCTCTACTGCAGATGACTCGCCACGTCAGAGGATTGGTTTACCTGAACATTCTCCTTATTGAGTAAAATTCTTGCTCCCTACTTCCGGTGTCATTCTATGGGCATCGCCTCGCCAGGTGAGTGTTATTCTTTAATTCAAACTTAGTTTGGAAAGGTATTTTGGAGTGTGTATGTGTCATCTGCAGGACTTAATTCAAACTTCAGAGATTCTGACTCAGTTGGTGTGGAGTTGGGCCCAGGAGCCTAAATGTCTCACAAGCACCTTAAGAGAAATGCCCTCTCTCTGCAGGGCACTGCCTTCTATCTGGCAGCTAGCAAGGGCACCACGTTAAGCTCGAGCCTCTTCTCTTGCCTTCTGACTTCCTCCGAGATAGAGGACAGGGAGTCTGGGTAGGGTATAAACATTCCCAAGGTGAGAAGGCATGTCCCTCCATATGAGAAAATTTCCAAACTCTTTAAACCATTCATTTGCAGCAAGGGATGAGAAAGAGCCAACGCCCAAGACCGCATGTCCCAAATATGGGAGATCATCCTTTCTCCTGGGGTAATGGGCTCCCCTGGGAGAAAGAAACTGCAAATCACTAATAGTTCACACGGCAGAAAATGGCAAGTTCCAAGCAAAATAGATGTGTGCTTCCATTTGTAGAGTTTGCAATTGACTATAATGTGGGAGAATGCGGTACTAATAGGCAGCTATCCAGCAGAACTGTGATGTTAAATGACATCATCAATGTAATGTTCTGGGTCAGCTAACAAAGAAGTCTGTTCTCTCACTGCCACTAATTTAGAGCTTTCAATATCCCATTCACCATTCTTTTTTTCTTTTTTTTAGCTTTTGGGAAAGATTTGGTATATCAAATTCTTCCATAAACATCTGTAACAGCTGTGTAAGGGATCCCAGACTAGCTGACCTTTCTGCTTTTGCAGTCTGAGGGTGGAAATGAGAACATAATCACCCATGATGAGATGACTGAGCAAAGCTGAGCCATGCCATCAGACGCAGCTGTTGACTTCCCACGGGCCTGATCTCTCTCGCCTCCCAGTGCACTTCGGGAGGAAGGCGCGCAGGGTTTTCGCCACATGTCCCGGGTAAGCATGTACATGTGTGTGAAAGCAAGAGCACATGTCCACATCCGCATGTGTCCAGGGTAGGTGAGGCAATGGGGATACAGAAATTTAAAGCTGGCATCACTGAGCTTGGGAACGAGGGTTTTCCGCTGGAAAACCTTCTGGCTCTTTTGCACTAGACGGTGCAAAATAAGCTTTTTCTCATGCGTCAGTCGATTAGTGAGTAGTTCTCTGAAGCCCTGTGTTGAGAAGGATTCTGAGAAGAGATCGGGTGAGCCAGAAGGACTGGTTTTGGGTGCACCTCATCCCTCCCAAGTGGGGTGTGGGGTGTACTTTGTCCTCTCAGGAAAGGTTGTATCAATACCTGTACGCCTCAAGCAAGTGACATTATTTAAGGGCTGGGACTGGATAAGCAGAAGTCCCTGTGACATGGTTCTGGTATCTAGATAGCTAGATATCATTAGCACATCCGTTCATCAACTATTTATTAAGCGTCTACCCACTGCCAGGCACTGTGCTATGCCCCAGTGGGGAACTGGACAGCCAGAACTGTGGACTGGGCTGCAGCTGAGAGCTCAACAGAGCAACAATCAATGAAGCCACACTGGGTATCTAATTGGTTTTAAGTAGTGAAATCCACCCCCTAGGTAAGCATATGGAGGAAAAATAATTGATGGATTATTAATCATATCTTTGTTTGATGGAAATCCGCATGTGTGATTCTCTAACATACACGAATGAATGAATAAAAGTATTTTCAATGGAATCCAAAGTAGACATGGTTGTGATATCATCAGACAGCCTGTCCAGTTCAAGCGCAAGATCAATAATGTGGTAGACGTCAAAGATTTTAACCATTGCAATTCATCATTCCAGAAGGCTTAGGGGCAGAAAAATCTATCTGGTGCTTTGACCACATTTTCAGTCTGAAAGTTTTCCAAGTGAAACAAGGTATGGTAGGTTCAACAAGGAGAATGGTATAATAATATTGCAGTTAGCATTTGGGATAAAAAATCAAGAGTTTTTGTAAGGGGAAAGACTTTTCAAGGAAAAAAAAAAATCACTACTACAATGTGCTTGTTTGTCCAGTACCTAATCCTAGGAAATTCTATTGGCAGAGGATCAACGGAGTAACCCTGGGGTCTCAGACAGTCTGATGGTGTGGGCAATATTGATTACTTACTCACAAGCTTTTTCTACTTGAAAGTTGGGGAAAATATAAAAACCAAAGCCACTTTCCTTGCTCTTCACCATAAGTCGGTGTATACACAGAGGAGTGTCACTAATTAAATATCGGCTGAATCCGGCTGATTTAATAATTTAATTCTGCTCCAAAAATAGCAAAAATAATTATTTAGCTTTTTCTTAAACCATGTGATATTTCCCCCTCTGCTTTGCATGATCCGTGTTTCAGCTTCTCTCTGATAATGCATATTTAAAAGATGTTTATTCTGGAGGCTTAAGTGCATAACAATGGTCCTCTAGTTACATAGTTAATTGCCATAGAAATAGCTGCTGTGTATTGACTATCTCCATATATCAGGCACTGTGCTAGGCAAATTAAAAGACAAGATCTTTGCCATTTCATTGGAAATTTTTTGCATAATTTAATTCATGATGTTCGCTGGGAGGAAAATGTCACTCCCAATAGAAACGCCTAAATGATTTTCTGATATCCTTTAAGGGTAATCGATTGCTCACCCAGTTGACTGTCAGTTGACTGTCGGTCAAGCCTAGTGACTGTTTTTGTTTAATAGAAGTTATTTTTTAAGAAAAAGTTTAGGTTTGCCGCAAAACAGAGAAAGATAGAGAGACTTTGCTTATATTTCCTGTCCTCACACCTGCCCAGCCTCCCCCATTATCAATATCCCCCACCAGATGGTACATTTGTTACAGATGACGAACCTGCAGTGACACGTCACTATCGCACAAAGTCTGCAGCTTATGTACATGCATTTTCAACTTTGTTGACTGAACATCAGGGAATGTAATTGCTGGATCACATGGTAAGAGTATATTTAGTTTTACAAGAAATGACCAAACTGCCTTCTGAAGTGGCTGCACCATTTGGTATTCCCACCAGCAATGAAGGAGAGGTCCTGTTACCCGACATGGTCACCAGTACTCTCTATTGTCAGCGTTCTGCGTTTCGGCCATTCTAATAGGTGCATGGAGGCATCTCATTGTTTTAACTTGCCCTCATGACATATGAGAAGGAGTATTGTTTCATATGTTTGCTTGCTTGTCATCTCTATATCTTCCTTAGTGAGCTGTCTGTTAAGGTCTTTGAACCATTTATTGCATTATTATTATTATTATTATTATTATTATTATTTGGTTTTTGTTTTTACAATTCAATTTTAGAAGTTCTTTGCATATTTTGACTAATGGTCTTTTATCAAATAAACACATTTTAAACACATTTTTTCCCAGTCTCTGCCTTTTAAAAAATTATCTTGATAGTGTCTTCCACAGCATAGAAAGTTTTAGCCATAATGAAGTCTGGGTTATCAATTCTTTCTTTCACACATCCTTCCTTTGGAGTTATATCTAAAAAGTCATCACCAACTGTAAGGTCGTCTAGATTTTCTCTGAGGTTATTTTCTTGAAGTTTTAGAGTTTTGCATTTTATATTTAGGTCTGCAATACATTTTTAGTTAATTTCATGAGAGGTGTAAGATCCATGTCTAGATTTTTTTTTCTTTTTTCTTTTCCTTTTTTCCTATTTGCATTTGGATGTCCAGTTAGTTGTTCCAGCACCATTTATTAAAGAGACTGTCTCTTCTTCATTGCGTTGCCTTTGCTCCTTTGTCAAAGATTGACTAACTTCATGTGAATCTATTTCTGGGATCTCTATTCTGTTCCCTCGATGTATTTTTTTCACCAACATCACATTCTTGATTACTGTAGCTTCAGAGCAAGTTAAGAAGCCAGGTAGTGTCAGTTTTTGACAGTATTCTTCTCCTTTAATACTGTGTTGGCTATTTATGCACTTTTGCTCTGCCATATAAACTTTAAAATCAGTTTGTCAATATTCACAAAATAACCTTCTGGGATTTTGATTGGGATTGCATTGAACCTATAGATCAGGTTGGCAGAACTGACGTCTTGAAAATATCAAGTCTTCCTATCCTTGAGCATTTAGTATTTCTTCATTTATTTAGTTCTTTGATTTCTTTCATCTGAGTTTTATAAAGATATTGCACATATTTTGTTAGACTTATACAAGAGTATTTCAATTATTTGGATGCTAATGTAAATGGTATTCTGTTTTTAATTTCAGATTCTTCTTGTTCATTGCTGTTATATAGGAAGGCAATTGACTTTTGTATATTAACCTTGCATATCTTGAAACAGTGTTATAATTGCTCATTATCCCAAGAGGTTTTTTATTCTTGTTGTTGATTCTTTTGGATTTTCTACATACACACTCATGTTGTCTGTGAACAAACACAGTCTTAATTTTTCCTTCCCAATCTGTATCCTCCGCCCCTCCTTTTTTTTTTATTGCATTAGCTTAGACTTTCAGCACAATGTTGAAAAGCAGTGGTGAGAGAGGGCATCTTTGCCTTGTCCCTGATTTTGGGGGTGGAGGAGCTTCACATTTCTCACCATTTAATATGATGTTAACCATAGGGTTTTTTGTAGATAATTCTTTTTTTTTTTTGAGTTGGAGTCTCACTCTGTCACCCAGACTGGAGTGCAGTGGCTGCTCCCGGCCACCACAGCCTCGACCTGCTGGGCTCCAGCAATCCTTCCACCTCAGCCTTCCGAGTAGCTGGAACTACAGGCGTGTGCTACCATGTCCAGCTGACTTTTTGATTTATTGTAGAGATGAGGTCTCGCAGGTTGCCCAGGCGGGTTGCAAACCCACACGCTCAGGCAATCCACTCACCTCAGCCTCCCAAAGGCGCGGGATTACAGGCTGAGCCACCGAGCCCGGCTGTAGATAATTCTTTATCAAGTTGAAGAAGTTCTCATTTATTCCTAGTTTCCTGAGATGCTTTTTTTTCCAGTCATGAATGGTTGTTAGATCTTTGTTAAATTATTTTTCTGCCACTATTGATACAATCAGGTGAATTTTCTTCTTTATCTTATTGATGTAATAATTAACTTTCAAATGTTCAACCAGTCTTGAACACTAGGATAAATCCCACTTGACTGTGATCTATAATTCTTTTTACACATTGTTTGGTTTGATTCACAAGTATTTTGTTGAGAGTTTTTGTATCTATCTTATAAGAAATATTGGTCTATAGTTTTCTTTCCTTGTAATGACTTTGTCTAGTTTTGGTATTAGGGTTATGCTAGCCTCAGCAGGAGTTAAGGAGTGTTCCTTCTGCTTCTACATTCTGAAAGAGACTGTAGAATATTGGTATAATTTCTTTCTTAAATATTTACTAGAATTTACCAGTAAAACATCTAGTCCTGATGATTTCTGTTTTGGAAGGTTATTCATTATTCATTCAATTTTTAATAGCTATAGGCCTATTCAATTTGTCTATTTCTTCTGTGTGAGTTTTGGGAGATTGTATCTTTAAAGAGATAGGTCCATTTCATGCAGATTACCAAATGTATGCACATAAAATTAGTCATAGTATTCCTTTGTTATCCTTTTAATATCTTTGGGTTCTGTAGTAATGTCCCCTCTTTAATTTCTGATATTAGTAATTTATGTCTTCTTTTTCCTTTAGTTAGCCTGGCCAGAGGTTTATCAATTTTACTGATCTTTACAAAGAACCTGCTTTTGGTTTCATTGATTTTTCTCTATAAATTTTTTGTCTTCAATTCAACTGATTTCTACTTTTATTATTTTTCTTTTATTTACAGTTTTACTTTTTTTTTTGGATTTTTGATGAGAATTTGAGCATCTAAAAATTTACATTATTTTACATACATACTTTTATTTACTTTGGATTTAATTTGCTCTTCTTTAGGTCCTCTATCATGGAAGTTTAGATGATTGATTTTGGATCTGTTTTCTTGTATTAAATATGCATCTAAATGCAGTTACGTATGCATTTAATACTATTCATTTTTCTCTAAGCACAGATTTTGCAGCATCCCACAAATGTTGACAAGTTGATTTAGTTCAATTCATTTAGTTCAAACTATTTTTAAATTTATCTTGAGATTTCTTCTTTGACCCATGTTATATTTAGAAATCTGTCATTTAGTCTCCAAGTATTTTGAGATTTTTCCAGCTTTTTTTTTTTTTTTTTGAGTTGGAGTCTCACTCTGTCACCCAGGCTGGAATACAGTTGGATGCTCATGGCCACTACAGCCTCAACCTGCTGGGCTCAGATGATCCTTCTGCTTCAGCCTTCCAAGTAGTTGGAACTACCTGTGTGTGCTACCATATGCCAGGCTAATTTTTTTATGTATTGTAGAAACAAGGTCTCGCCACGTTGTTCAGGCTGGTCTTGAACCCCTGGGCTCAGGCAATCCTCTCACCTCAGCCTCCCAAGGTGCTGGGATGACAGGCTTGAACCACTGCAGCTGGCCATTTTCCAGCTATCTTTATGTTACTGGTTTCTAGTTTATTTTTATTGTAGTCTGGGAGCAGACATTGTATGATTTCTAAGCCTGCAAATGTGTTAAGGTATGTTTATGGACCAAAATATGGATTATCTTGGTGAATATTTCATGTGAGCTTGAGAAAAATTTGTACTTTGCTGAGTCAGAATAAAGTATGGCATAGATGTCTATTATGTCAAGTTGGTTGATGTGGTCGAGCTCAACCACATCCTTACTGATTTTCTGCATGCTGGTTTTGTTCATTCATGATAGTGAGATGTGGAAGTCTCTAACTATAACAATACAGTCACCTGTTTTCCTTTGCAGTTACATCAGTTTTGTCTCACTTATTTTGACCGTTGTCAGTCAAATCTAATGACTTTTTTTAAAGTGATGGTTATTTTATTTCTTTTTTTAAAATTCTAAAGATGTGGGGTACAATTCAGGATTGGGTATACAAGCAGTCATTGTACAGGTGAAGTGTGGGCCTCCTGTTGGTCCCCACTTTGCCTGGTTTGAGATCAGGTACTCTCACTGATGTTGTGTCTCCCACACCCCACCCAGACATTTTTGTCTCTTTATATTTAACTTAACAATGATTGCATAACTATTCTCTTCTTATAAAAGATGCTGGTGCCACAAGAGAATATTCAAACTGCCCTAAGAGGAATCACTTTCCTTGTGTGCAAAAATGAAGTAAAATTTTCTCATAATTGACTGTCTGGATACTTTGTCTTGAGACACTTTTTACACATTGCTTCTATTCTTCCAAATTGTGCTGTGGATTACTTTGTCCCATTTTACCGATGGGAAAAGTAAGGCCTGACAAGGTGTCTCAGGAAAATATAGCTACTAAGTACGTAAACTTGGTTGAGTTCAAAATTGCGTCCATATGATTCTCAAGCACTTTCCAAAACATGGCCTTGTCTCTCCTCGGGGGTCAATGAGTTGTCTGTTCTAATTGTCTTCAGTGTCTTGCGCTTTTCAAATGTGCAAGGGCCGGCTGCAGGTCCATAGTCAGCAGGACTAGGGAGTACCTTGCACTTCACATGGCGAGATGCATCCATCAGCTCATACAGAGAAACTTGGTCTTTGTGACATCTGTGTTCTGGATGGCCACAGGCAGGAGCTCATCCTAACACACAGAGCCTCTTCCTCTCTGTGGTCGAGGAATGCCTTTTAGCTGCAGTCTACTGAGTCAGGTGCTCTATCTAGATTATGCCCTTGAACCCAATTATAGAAGATGATAATGTCTACTATCTCATAAAGTGCATATTATTTCCCACTTCTTACAGAGGAGGAAATCGAATTTCAGAGAATTAGATTAATGTGCCTATGCATACAAAGCTGCTATATCCTTTTCTTCAGTGTATGAATAAAGAGAAGGAAATCTAGTGTTTTCCCTTTTTCCCTTTCAGCAGCACCTCATTATTCTGCCTTTGGAAGTTGCCACAATGATGCCATTTCAACAGGCAAAAGCCACCTTTGCAGGTTAATTCATGTTTATAATTTTCCAAAATGGAACATACTGTCCTTTGCAGTACCTCTCTCCCATTCTCTTGGGCTACAGTATGATGATTTATAAAACGTTCTCCCATCACTTTCCAGAAGAAAGGAGAGACATTTCAAGAGTTTCTGTGCCTATGAGAGGAATAATAGGATTCTTAATTGGGTGGCTGCAGAACTCTGTACAAGGTCATTTTTGGCCCATCAGGTTGTCACTCTTGGATTCTTGTGACCACGGTACAGGTGGTGAGGGTTGGAAGGTGGATTCCTGAAGCAAAGGTGAGGCATCAATTCAAGGCTGAGACATGGACACGTAGGTTGATGAGAAGGCTGGTTGATCAGATGGCACAACTGAGCCACATCTGCCCCCAGGCTGGTGACTGTCTCACGTGTGGTGCACACTTCGCGTTTCTGCCAAGTTTGAATGACAGCCTTGGCCATGCCTCCAAATCTCAGTTTCCTCACCAATATAATGAGGGTCATAATAACACTTCCATTGGAGGATTGCTAGAAGAAATACATGAACTATCATCTCTAAAGCCCTTAGCCCAGAGCCTACCACAAAGTAAGTGCTCAGCAAACAGAACGACCCTATTCCTTGCTTTTGTCCATGACCTTCTTGGTTTATGCCTCTTGTGGCATGCTTTTTTAAATTATAGAAGCTTCATGGTTTAGACTAGGCGTTCCCAACAAGTACCGGTCTGTGGTCTGTTCACCAGCCCGCCCCCCAGCCCAACTCCGGGGCTGCCCAGCTGGAGGTGAAATGTGGTTACTTCCTTTGATAAGATGAAATTAAAAATTATTATTAAATTATTATTAAATTATTATTATTATTAAATTATTTATTAAAAATATAGTAGTAAAGTTTTTTTATTATAAAGTTACAATAATCAAAACAGCCTGGTATTGGTACAAGAACAGGCATATAGACCAATGGAATAGAATCGAGATTCCAGAAGCAAAACCTTAATTTCTCAACTAACTCATCTTCGACAAAGCCTCCACCACCAACCACTCGGGAGAGGAGAACCTATTCAGTAAATGGTGCTGGGAAAACTGGCTGACCACATGCAGAAGATTGAAACAGGACTCCTACCTATTCCCATACACAAAAAATCAACTCTAAATGGATTACAGACCTAAACATAAAACCTCAAACTATAAGAACCTTAGAAAACAGGAGACACTCTCATGAACATTGGAACTGGCAACCGATTCCTGATCAAAACCCAAAGTGCTCGTGCCATGAGAGAGAAGATAGACAAGCGGGACCTCATTAAACTGACAAGCTTCTGCAAAGCCAAAGAAACCACCAAGAGAGGAGGGAGACAGCCCACAGACTGGGAGAAAATATTGGCCAACTCCGTGTCTGACAAAGGCCTAACATCTAGTATCTACAAGGAACTCAAACGTGCCGAAAAGAAAAAAACAAACAGCCCCATTACAAAGTGGGCAAAAGATAGGAATAAACCATTCATTTTCAATGGAAGCAACACAGAGGTTGCCAGAGGGCTGTGTTTAGCTGGATGCTGACCAGGTCAAAGGATGTTTCTATGGGTGGTTTGAAGCTGTGGAGATGGCCACTACCTCTCCTGGGTTCTAAGGTGTTCTTTTTCTTCCTTGGCTCTCAAGCAGATCAGAAGGACTCCAATCCGTGAAAAGAAGAAACGACTGCAGAGGCTGAAGGCTACAGAGGACATCAATGTCCGCCCGCCCTTTTTCATCCTGGCCAATGAAGATCACAGTCTGAGTAAGAGAAAAGACAGAGGGTTTCTCAACTTCCTCACTGACTTTCATTTCCCGTCTGACCCGGTCCTTTCCCTCCCTTTCTTATTAAATCTCATTTCCACGGCATGTAATCATAAATTTTGTAATTCTGGTTCTCACTTCCTGCTACCTACTCATCCGAAATTTATCTACTCCTTTGAAGTCTGTTTTTACCTGTCTCCCCAGGAGAAAACTGGGCATTTTCTCTGCAGAGTAGCCAGTTTCAAGAATTAGACCACCCTGATCTTTAAATGTTGGCAGGGCCTTTTTACTAAGACCCGAGCAAAGGCAACTCTCTGCTCTCGAGAGCTCAGCTGCCCTGCTGAATAATCAACGTGACCATGACATCACCACACTCTAGTCTAGGAGCGGGCTCCAAGCTGAAGCTGGGTCATGGCCCACCCCCTCCTGTCACCCCATCCCCTCCCCACTGCAGCCCCTGCCCACAGTGCCCTGGCCCTCTGAGGCACGGACTCAAGACCTGGCCTCACACTTCCGTGGCTGTCGTCCAAGTCCGGTGTAGGAGCCCTGACTGAAAGCGAGCTGGCAGCCCTTGTCCCCAGAACTGATCAAATGGCCCCACCCCTCTCAAAAGATGCAGGGGATGCCTGGCAGAAGACTCGCAGTGAGATTTTTCTTTTTCAGCCTGCACAATGGTGACGAATCTGGATGTCGTAGTAAGACCACCTAGGTTCAAAGCCTGGCTCTACTACCTGGTACTTGTAAGACTCCGGGCAAGGGGCAGTTCTCTATGCCTTAGTTTTCTGGTTCATAACGCAATGATAAAAATTATATTTACTGATATTTGTGAAGGATTATAGGTGATAATGTACGTAAAGTTCTTAGCACAGCACCAAGCACATGATGTTCAAAACGCTGTAGTTACATAATTACTTTCATTGGCATGATTTTTAAATTGGAGTCTGATTCCCTTGGAGTACACTCAACATAAATATAATGTTTTTATTACATGAGTGATGTAATTTCTATATATTATATACGTGCTATGTTTAAAATTGAAATTCAGATATTCTATATATGTGTGTATATATAGTATGCTTTTATTTTTATTATACATATATATTTTATATTTATCCAGCACTCTGCTGCATATATGCATTCCAGGCCCTATTTTGCCTCAGATTTTGAACAAACCATTGAATTTTTCTACTTTTCTTTCCCTGTCTATATTTATTAATATATTTGTATAATCCTTAGAACAACTCTATGATACAGACACTATTTTCACATTTTTTTTTTTAAGTGGGCAAGGGAAATTTAGGGAGGCTAAGTAACTTGTCCAGATACGAGGTCTGACAATTAAGTTTGTGAACTCATCCTAGAAAAAGTGCTCCATACCTCATTGCTGAATATCACCACAATCACCTTTGAAGTACTCACCTTGGGAAGACATGCACTGATACCAGCACCTAGTCCACCCATCAAAGCACATCTTTTTCTGGAATGACCATCAAGAGTTGTCATCGTATTACCCTTGATGTCCTGAATGTCATCAGCATGTCTTCCTTTCAGTATTTCCTTTATTTGGGGGTAAAGAAAAAAAGTTATTGGGAGCCAGGTCAGGTGAGTCAGGAGGGTGTTCCAATACAGTTATCAGTTGACTGGCTAAAAACTCCCCCCCAGACAGTGCTGTGTGAGCTGGTGCATGGTCGTGATGCAAGAACTCCTTCAGGACCATATTTGCATATACTGTCTCATGCCAAGATTTTCAGTTAAGATCTTCCCACTGTTTCTCTATCAATATTTATGCGGTCTGTGATGCTTCTCACAGTCAGCTGACAATTTTGACATACAATTTGACAAATTTTTGCACTGTTTTCATCAATTCTGTTCATTACTGATCATCCTGACTTTTCTTCATCAGTGATGCTTCCTGTCCTCTCAGAAAAATGTTTAATTCATTTGTACACTGCCGTTTTCTGCATGCTCTCATCCCCATAAACTTGAACTAACATGTCCCCGATTCCACCTCCACTCGAGTTTGCTGGTTTAACAAGAAATTTAATGTTTGTTCATTGCTCTAATTAAGCTCCAACATTCTTGCGATGGCACACAAAAACATGCAACAACAATCATGAACGTCACTCAGCAAGACACTGCCACACGTCGACACGAACACAGCTGTGAGACACTGACAGATCAAAGCCATGAAACCTTCCCGAGTTGTTTGCACAGGGCTGCCACCATAAGCATACCATGACAAGTTTGCAAACTTAATTGTCACCCCTTATATGGTAAGATTTAAACTGGAGATAGTCTCTCTCTATCTGGAGATTATACTATTGGCAAGATTCTTCCAAAGTGGTTTCCAATGTATACTCATTTGCATAAAACAATAGCAATTTCATATATCCAGATAAAGCTTTCCTTTTTTTCACTTCCTTAAATCTAAAATACTTCCATTATAAATGTCAGGAAAGACAACATTATTGCATGCTTGAGTTTATTTCAGAGATGGGAAATGTAAGAGAATGAGATTCAATGACTTGTCTACGTCCTGGAATGTGGGCCTTTCCCTGCAATCATAGACCACAGAGACAGAATCTTACTTGGAGCTCAATATGTGTTTGTGGAACACATGAATTAAGGAAAACTCTCTCGCCTCTTTTGATCTTCACAGCAGACATGACCAGATCCATTTGTGAAATGAGGGAATTGAGTCTTAAGGAAGGTCAGGATCATGCTCAAAGTCACAAAACTAGTTAAGAAAAGAAACAGGGCTAGAATCCAATCCCACCTACTCCCCACATTGAACCGAGACCTTGTCTTAATTTCTTGGTCCTGCTACGTGCAATTCAGAACACAGACAAACCCTGGAAGGAGGCTGTTCTCAGAGCTGCTATTCCATCAGCTAGCTCCTGCCTTTGGAGTCTATCACCCCCTCCTTTATGTTATTTTCTTCTTGTCTCAATGACTGTTCACACCCCACAGCAGGCAAGCTGATGCACCCCAATAATGTCAGCAGAGGTCTGGTGCCCCCATTATGTTTGGCTAGGCAAGTTTCTTGTTCTGTGACAATCTGCAGGGAACACACATTATAAATCAGAAACCTATGGAAAGTTTAGGAATGAAAGAAATCGCTCGCAGACCTAACGAGCTAAGAGCTCATTCCTGAGTCCCTGCAGGAAACAAAACAAAACAAAACGTAACGGTGGCCTTAAAAAACACACAACTTTCTCTCTCTGAGGAACTTGTCTGTACCATTTGTTTGCCACTTAATATATTCTCCTTTCTACTGGCTGAGCTCCAGGAGGGTGGAGTCCAGTCTCCATTCATTTCCCAGGCTGAGGAAACATGAAACGAAAAGGAACAAGACAGTCTTAGAGAAGTCGGGGTTTGGGGAAGCCAACTCAGCTGGACAATCGGTGTAGCATAATGACTAAGCATGCGCATTTCAGCATCAAACTTCCTGGGTTCAAATCACATTTCCGCCACAATCTTGAGTACTACTAGCTGGTACAACCCTAGGTCTTGAGGTCGTGTGGTATTTGGAAAGGTGGGGTGAAGAGGTGGCTATCTGACATCATTGCATTAACAAGGACCAGCATTCATGCTGTATTTATCTCAGGCCATTTGCTCAGCACTCTTCATGCGTTAGATCATACAGCCTCCTTTCTTCCATTTTCTAGATTTTTAGGAGTCTTCCAAAGGGTCCACAGCTCCTAGACTCGTGGGTCCTCTTTACCATGATCCTTGCTTTGTGATAATCTTGTCCTAAGTTGAATGTCCTAGGCTTAAGGTTTCAGCAGCAAAAGGAGAGTTTATTTCTGATGGGTCACAAGAACAGCTTAGAAAGAAGAAAACGCTCCTCCTAAAGAAAGCAGAAGGCCGGGTGCGGTGGCTCAACCTGTCATCCCGGCACTTTGCGAGGCCGAGGCGAGTGGATTACCTGAGCCCCTGGGTTCGAGACCAGCCCGGGCAACTTGGTGAGACCTCATCTCTACAATAAAATAAAAAATTAGCCAGGCATGGTAGTGCACGCCTATAGTTCTGGCTACTTGGAAGGCTGAAGCAGAAGAATCATCAGAGCCCAGGAGTTTGTTGCTGGGGTGGCCGTGAGCATGCCACTGCACTCCAGCCTGGGCAACAGAATAACTCTCAGACTCAAAAAAAAAAAACCCAAAAACCGAAAAATTGACTGGAATGACCTGAACTCTCTGGCACTGGTTGTTGAGAGTGGCTGGTTAAATGCAACTTTTGCAAACATTTTTCATGAGGTCACCGGCCTGCTCGGACATGCAGGCACCAGTAGACACTGTGTATTCCAGATGAATCTGTTTGTATGTATCCTTGTCAAATATATTCTATAATGAAATAAAATCTGAAAAGTGGATTTCTTATTGACCTGTACTCATGAAAGTCTGTAAATTAAAATATTTAAAATTAAAAAAATAAACAGAAAAAGACTTTGTTCTTGCTAACTCTAATCTCAATATTCCCAGACTTTACCAGTCCTTGGTGAGAGATACTCTCACATAAATACTGCACCAACATTTTGCTAGCTTGTAGCCTGAACATAATGATAGTTTATAAAGGGTCCCAAGCTATGGACAGCCTCACAGACTCTTTACACCAGGTTCTACGTGGACACGTGGACTGGTGCTACAGCCATCACTGGGTTGTCTTTGCCCGATTCTGATACATCCCTGAGTGTAGGTCCTGTTTAATTACTCATGTCACTGGCCCTAATTGTTCATAGTGCCGAGGGAGCCTGGGGACCACCCAAGAAGTGAAGAGGATCTGGGTTATACTCTACCCTGAAAGTATCTACCATGAGATTACTTTTCTAGAATATATACCCTTAGCCAATGTCTTTCCTGAACACAAATGCCAACCAGTTGACAATTTTAGGTTGAATTCAAGCTCTCTAGTACCTGGAACACTACTGCCTTCAACCCACTGCTGGGTTATTGAGTCTGTCTCAGCATATCATACTTTTTTCTTGATGATGGCCTTCTATGGGCTTTTAGAAGACTCTGACAAAAATCAGCTTCGAGCTGGGCTTGGTGGCTCAGACTATCATCCCATCACTTCAGGAGGCAGTGGACTGCCTGAGCCCACGGGTTCGAGACCAGCCCAGGCAACTTGGTGAGACCTCGTCTTTACAATAAATAAAATATTAGCTGGGCGTGGTAGCACGCACCTGCAGTTCCAGCTACTTGGAAGGCTGAGGCAGCAGGATCACCAGAGCCCCGCAGGTCTATGCCGGGGTGGTCGTGAGTGTGCCACTGCACTCCAGCCTGGGACACGGAGTGAGACTTTGACTCAAAAAAAAAATGGCTTCTTATACATCCTCCCCTTCCACTAGAGTTTCAATGCATAGACGGAATCGGAGAGAGAAGCAGTTGGAGGCAGCCTCAAGGGACCGTGTCCCCTAATGGCTGCTGCACTGCACAGCTGGAATTGTACAAGGCATAGCTTTCCCGTACCTAGTGTCACTTTGCCTGTTTCCATTAGACAATGTTATTGCTGAACTGCATATTCAAAATGCAGATGTTGATATCCCAACCCTCAGTACTTCAGAAAGTGACCATATTTAGAGATAAGGTCTTTAAAGATGTGATTGAGTTTAAATGAGCTATTGAGTCCTAATCCAAAATGACTGGTGTCCTTTTAAGAAGAGGATGAAACACCAGGGCACATGTGCACAGAATGATGACCATGGAAGGACAACGCAGTGACAAGGTGATGATCTGTAAGCCAAAGGCCGAGGCCAGAAAAGGATCCTTCCATGAGGGTCCTCAGAAAAAAATCACCCCTGATGGCATGTGGCTCTTGGACTCCTAGCCTCCAGAGTTGAGAAAATTAATTTCTGTTATTTAAGCCATTCGGTTTTTGCTGCTTTGGAGTGGTAGCCCTAGCAAATTGATACAGGTCACTTCAAGTTACCTCTAGTAAACAAACTGAGCATAAACAGATTTTGCAAACATGGCTCCCAAACAAATCCCTGCGATCTTAGGTACAACCAGATGGCTCCCCAGCTTCAGACCCACCTGCCATCGTTCTCTCCTCTAAGAGACTTTCACAGGACTTTTAATTACCTCTAGAAATAGCTCCCAGATCATGCATAGTCACTAGGTGCATATTGCACGACTCCATACGAAAGTTGTCTCCCTCTCCAACTTGGGACACGCTCTGTCTTCCCTACTGAGTCATTCACATGTCCTAAGCTAATGTCATTTATTAGTCATCCAAAGTCGATGTGGTTCTTCTGCCCCACCCTCATTGTCATGTGTGCTCAGGCTCCCAGACCAGACAAATCTGGCCCTGACATTGATAAGTTTTATGATCTTGGGGTTATCATTTCACCTTTCGAAACAAGTTTTTTCATCCACAAAACAGCATAATAGTTGTCTTATTCTGCTGTTGTAACAAAGTCACGTAGATGAGCTGACTTTAAACAACAGAAATGTATTTCTCATTGTTCTGGAGGCCAGGGAGTCGAAAATTAGGATGCTAGCATAGTTTGTTTTCTTCCGGGTTGCAGACAGTCTTCTTGCTGTGTCCTCCACGATGAAGAGACCTAGCTCATTCCCTGAGCTCTTCTTGTGAGTGCACTAATCCCACTCACCAGAGCTCCACCCTGAGGACCTAATTATCTCCTGAAGGCGCCACCTCTTAACACCATCCCATTAGGATTAAGCCTTCAACAGAAGAATGGTGGGAAAGAGAGGAACACCAACACTCTTTTCATTGCGAGGACATTCCTCCTTCACCTGGCTTCTTTCTGCACCCTCGGGGAGCAGCCTGTGGCCAGGGCTGGCCTCCGTTGGGTATGGTGTTCCCAGTGGTGAGTCCTGGGATGCAGGTGACCAAGCAAAGCTGAAAACAGTGTGTCACCACTTTTTTTTTTTTTTTTTTTTGAGTCGGAACCTCACTCTGTCGCCCAGGCTGGAGTGCAGGGGCACGTTCACGGCCACCGCAGCCTCCACCTGCTGGGCTCAGGCGATCCTTCTGCCTCAGTCTTCCAAGTAGCTAGAACCACAGATGTGCACCACCACACCCAGCTCATTTTGATTGATTGATTGATTGATTGATTGATTGTAGAGAATAGGTCTCGCCAAATTGGCCAGGTTGGTCTCAAACCTCTGGCTCAGGCAATCCTCTCGCCTCTGCCTCTAAAAGTGCTGGGATGACAAGCGTGAGCCACTGTGCCAGGTGTGTCATCACGTTTAATCATTTAATTGAAAACACCTTACAGCAATCTGACCCGTTGACTTACTTGCCTATAAAATTGCTTGCTGTATTGCCCCAAGGCACAAATGTGATTCTTCGTGGACCCTTACTGCTGGTGCCTCCCATAAGGTAAGCCAATGTCTTTCCCTTCTGACCCTCAGGTGACGTCTTTGGAACCGGTAAGCGTTACACACAGGCCCTCTCAGATTTGGGGTTACCGAGTTATCCATTGCAACGGTAGAGACTTTGTTGTGCTCTTGTAAAATAATGCTTGGTTCATGTCTGTTGATCGCTCAACAAATATTCAGGTGAGATGTTGATCATTATTACTATCGTTACTGCCAGAAGCTGCTGTTGTTGCCTTCTAAGATTTTCTGACTTGTTTTTGTTGACAGCCTCAGCACTCTTGCAGTACATAAAACAATTTCTCTCAGCAGGGGTGCTTTCCCATCAGTCTCTATTATTAGTTTCCATGCAGGTAAAATGGCGGTTTTCCACGACGCTCTAAATCTATAAGGCTTGGAGGGCCACTTTCCATTGTCTTCAAAAAAGCACGGGGTGAGACAGACTGGGTATCAAAGAAGCCTTTTGGCAATTGCTCAAGAACACGTCCTTTGTTTCAATAAAGAATTAGACTCTTTGACAATCACCCAGGGTTACTTGTATCACATACTAGAAACACTACCTTTAGAAAACACCTCAGAAAAAGGTTGTGTAAAATCCTACGGTTTAGACATATGCTACATGGTTTTTATTATCAGTTTTATGACTTCCATGCATCAATATTCCCCATGGCAGTATGTGCTTTTCAGTCACTCAGTTGTTTAAAAAAAGGAAATTAAAACATTTAAAGAACACACACCATGTGCTGTGCAATGTGCTATGTATTTCTCACAGAAGCCTTTTAGGTTAATTGTTTTATTTCCACTTTGCAGATGAGAAAATTGAGACTCGGAAAAGCAAAACAGCTTAACCAAGGTCACAGGGTGGTTTATTTGATTGTAAATAATCTATTCCAGTATTTTTTTGAACACCTCGAAATTTATTCCAACACAATTAAATTGTGATTGGGTAGAGAGAAGGAGGGAGCTCTCTTGTTATATAAAGATAATGTTCTCATTTTTAAAAAATATAAAATATATGTTGACAAGCTTGAAACAATAAAAACTCCCTCTGATCCTACCACCCAGAGATCATCAGTTCCCACATTTTCATTGATTAAACGATAATTGTGATTTTTATGGGAAACTCTCAATCATTCATATTAATGCAAGGCAGAGAAAAGGGTGGAGAATCTAAAAATCGTTTCTGTTTGCATTGTGTGCTTTTGGGAGTAGAAAATTAACCTTTTTGATCGTGTTCTGCATGGACTAATTGCTAAAATTACTTTTCCTTTCCCAACCGATCCCAATTCAGGGCAGAGTCCCAGAAGCCTTTTGATGATAGGGGATTAAACATGGGCTGTGGCTAATTCAAGAAGTGGGAACTACACACGGATAATTAAGATCTGATGGCTGAACAAAAGCTAGCAGGTTGTTGTAGCTCTCCGGCATTTCAGATGCTTTACCTCACGGCAAACTCGAGGGGTAGATTCGATTCCATTTGCCAGGCGTTCCTTGTGAGACTGACTGGCTCTTCAGTGGGCTAAAACGCGCGGGAAACAATGTCTGATGGTGAGGGACATGCAGTCTAGTGAAGGAGACAGGTATGCATACCATCAACTTGAACAATAGGAACAACGATCGTTATAGCTAACCTCTATGAAGCAATTACTGGCCCTGGGTCCAGCTCTGTTCTAAGCTCCTTAAATATGTTAACTCATTTAATCCTCACACGAGGCATACTGGAACAAGGGGAAGACACCAAACATTTGGAGAAGAAATGGTTTCTCCTGAAGTAGGAGCTTAGGAAGGCTTCAGGGGCTGTTGTCATAGCTGGAAGCTCATATCAGCCATTTCACACCTGATCTCAGGGGTCCCGCCACAGCTGAGGCACACAAAACAGATGGTGTGGGCCGTAGTCTTCACGCAACTGCTCTTTATTCCTCTTCCCCTCGGTGAGGGTGAGTGACTGCCTAGCTCACGAGCGCCCCTCCTCCGGGAATCGGCCCCCTCCCCCAAACACATCCGATGGATTCTCCTCGCCATGCCTCTGTGACGACCTGGGACACTGCCTCTCTGGACATAGCGGATGAGACGAAGTGTTGGCACCAGATCAGGCTGGGCCATGGAGGTCCTGACACTAGATTATGTCAGCCGTAACTAAGGGGAAAGCATCCGTCTTTCTCTTGTCATAGGAACTGAGGAACGTGACACTGAGAACTGTCAGTAACCGTGGTGGCTATGCAAATGGACCGCTTAGATCTCATGCCTACAGGAGTGCAAGGGACCCGGCCCACAGCCCCGGGTGCTGTCTCCGTATTCACTGTTTACACGGAGACACCCCACTGCTCTCAGCCAGCGACCAAGCACCGCAGGTGTCGGAAGACACACCCATCTCTATGAGACAGAGAACTTTGGCTCCAGGAGTCCCCATCAGCAGAGCTGGCAATTTCTTAGAAAGGCATGCAGTCATTCCAAGACCTGTGCCTGGTCAACACCCTCCTCTCCTTCACAGGGGTTAGACCTCCGTCATAATGCAGTTGCTCTGCCTCTACCGAAGCCTTATTTCCTTCAGATTTCCTGCCCAGGAAAGGTCTTGAACATCTGATTCCATCACAACGTTAACTTCTCTGGGGAAGTGAATTAATATCCTGCCTTTTTTATGTATATGCTCTTTCACTCTTGGAGGCTAGACGGTTTCTTCACAAGACAATAGTGGTGTTCCAAGAGGTTAAACCCCAATGAACAAGAATATATCAAGTTTCACATTTGCAAATATCAAATTGGCAGTAGCAAGTCATGTGACCAAGCCCAGAGTCTTTGGGAAAAGAAGCCACCCAAAGGCATGGATACCCAAAGACAATTCAATGGCCGTCATCAGTGTGCTGATGTAATACAGCTACTAACAAAGGGAAATGACCCACATTTCCCATAAACTGTAATTCACAGAAGGGTGGTTTTTGCTTACTGCCTTCTGGGGAAAAATTGCACCCAGATAGATACATGGTAGAGACAAAGATTGTCCTGAAAACTATTACAAGTAGAAGCAAATTTTAGAACTTAACCTTATTTGTATCTAATTGGTACATTGAAATATGCCCCACGTGGTAGGATTGGTATTTCTAAATCTTTAATTCTCTCATTTTTTGAGCACAAAATAGAGCAAAGAGGACAAATTGAAGCACTGGTAATGCTGAACTAAATGGTACTTTTCCAACGTGAACTATGTGCTCTGTGGGCAACTCTGCATTCAGAGTCTGTCTGAGACAGTCCCACAAAGAGACAGGAGGTAGAAAGGTAGCTACATTCTAACGTTAAAGGGAATAAAGATGGGAGGATAGGGGAGGGCCTTGTGCTGCTGTTTGGTAGGGAATTAAGCACATAAGATGGTCCTTTGGGGACCCTGTCTACGAATTACACCGTCTTGGGTTCACACTGCTGCTCTTTCATCTTTTAATCTCGTCTTGGCATTCATCGTGGTGCTTGAGGAATTGGGAAGTAGAGTGATTTATTTATTTAGAGTGATTGCCTTAGCTCCCTTTTTGTCTAAGAATATCATCCTTCGAGGAGTGGGGAAGTTGCATGGAAATATGAAGACTTTGCCATCAGAAGACTGACAGACGAGTCTTGATTTTTGTCACTTACCCTTTGAGCCCCATTGTACAGGAGCAGGATCTTCCACTGAATCGTGTTATAGCCACCAGGGACAATGTGGTGACCGTACAAAGTGCTTTGTCGATTGGGAAGTGCTCATCTGTATATTTTAAATTTTTTCATTAGGGCCCAAAGCAATTGAAGAGAGAGAGCGAGAGAAAGAGATTGATTGTGTTGGGTGAAAGCAAAATGACAATTCCTTTATTCAGAGATCTTTTGAAGAAAGTTGAGAAACAATGTGTCTTGAAGCATCTCAATGACTCAAACCCTTTCATCTTAAATTTAGAAGTTTACGAACAAGGTGCCTAGACCATATTCTAGATTGTCATAGCACAAGGAGCAGGTTAGTCAAGAGTAGCCCCTGCTTTCCTAATACACAATTCCACATGTACTTGGCCCCTGGGGTCAATTTCCTGGAGCCCACATTATCAGAAATGTTCTGTGGTGACACCTGAAGCAGGCAGCATAAAACCTCACTTGGCATTAGCATTGATTCCAGCCTTCGGGTATTACTTTATCTCTGAAAAAATGTTTTAATATTTGCTCAATTTATATAACCACATATATCTGAAAAGGTTGTAATTAATTTCTGTCTATGCTGCATCAGCTTCAAGCCAGACAGTGAATAAAATAAAGGCCTTTCTTTTAATTGAAAAGAAAAAGTCAACTTCCTTTTACAAACTGAGCTGATTAATTGAACGTTTCATGGGGAGTTGACAAGTCAGGGACAACTCACCAACTCAAGCTCATCTCCTGGGCAGTCACAAAGGTTACAACAACCATAAAAATCCCAAGGCATTTGTGCATAATGTTAATGAGACTTTGGCCCAGGTGAACAGGTGACAAGTTGCAAATTAGGTGAGCTTCATTTAGCCTTCTAAAGAAGAACAGGGCTCCTGTAAGAAGGTGCTACCTGGTCTTCATGTCAGATTATGATAATGTGGTGATGAAGTTTAGCCCAAGGAAATCAGACGGAACTAAGGCAACCTCCTCCTTGCCAAATCACCTTTCTGAGACTGTCACCCTAAGAATTCTCACATCCGTATTTAGAAGGCCTTCACAGTCCGTAGTTATCTTGTATAAAACCTTTTGCCTTTTTGTTGCCTATAGAGTAATGTGACACCCACTTGCTATCGCATTTAAAGCTCTTCTCAGATGACTCTCAATTCTCTTTCCCCACCATCTCCGTGATTACTTGTTCTACTCTCCAGATAGGCAAGTACCCGGATTCCATAAGACTCCACCCTCCACCCATACCTTTATGCTTGCAGTGTTCCCTACCTGGAATATGTTGTTCTTGTTTCTCCAGTGGATCCACCAATGAATACATCATCATACAATAAGGCCTCACTTAAGGTTGTCAATAGGTTCTTGGATGTTAAACAAAGCAATACACAGCAGGTTCTGAAATAATAACATTTTACTCAAGGCTGTTTCTTTAGAATGTTGATGAAAACAATTTTGATCAATTTATACATAAAATTAACGAGGCTGTGGAGCAAACGAATCTACAAATCTCAATAGGTGACAAGTGACCATTTTGGGGTTTTGTTTGCTTTGCTTCAAGTCACAGTTTCCAAGAACTTATCTATGACATTAAGTGAACACTTACTGTACTCATCCTCAAGATAACAACATCATTTTAGCTTCATAAAGTCCCTTCCTCTCATCTCCTATCAATTGAACTTATTTCTCCTACTATGCCACCCTAGCATTTTGCATATATGCCTGCCTATTATAGAGACTTAGACTTATAATCAAATAAATTTATTCAAAGGGATGTTTCTTTAAATCAGAAGTTCCTTCAGGTTGGGCCCAAATCTCTTTCAGGTGTACGTGCTGGTTTCAGATTCTCTCCCTACTCTCAAACATGGTATAGGGTGGTCACTTAAAGATGTGGAACCCGGAAGTACTATCCTAAATTATCACCAAGGGAAAATAAGACAAAATTCAAGTTATCAAACTGTGATGGTTAAATTGTATTTGTCAACCTGGCTAGGTTATGGTGCCCAATTGTTTGGCCAAACACAAGTCTAGACTTTGCTGTGAAGTATTTTATAGTTGTGTTTAACATCTACAATCAATTGACTTTAAGTAAAGGAGATTACCTTCGATAATGTGGGTGTACCTCATCCAATCAGCTGAAAGCCTTAAGAGCAGAAGTAGAGATTTCTTGGATGAGAAATAATTCTGCTTCAAGACTGTAACATAAAATCCTCAGTTTTCAGCTTGCTGGAATGTTCAGAAAATCTCAGACTTGGAGAACAAAATCATCTCCTGCCTGAGTTTCCAGCGTGTCTGTCCTATGATTTCAGACTTGCCAGCCCTTATAATCAGATGAGTCAATTCCTTAATCTTTTTATGTACACAAACAAACATACATGTACTTGGTTCTGTTTTCGTGAAGACCCCTGACTGATTCACAAACCAGCTAGTCAGGAGGAGAGCAGAAGCCGAGGTATGGATCCAAAGCAGGGATCAGAAACCGGAAAGCCAAAGACCAAAGAACAGCAGAGAGTGTGATTGGCAGAAACATATAACATCCAGAGATGAAGTGCAAATGCTTGTTGAGGATTTTTATGGGGCCAAGGTTTGTGTAAGTCCACTTAATAATTCTTACAACACTGCCAATATTCAATAAATGTTGCTGAATGAACAAACAAATGCTTTTATGAATGAATTGAGCAAAACTTGCATTCGTTTCTCTTCACAACAGCTTAGAAAGAGTTAGACACAGTTAGAAATATCAGGAAAAGCCAGGCTCGGTGGCTCAGCCTGTAATCCCGTGCCTTTGGGAGGCTGAGGTGCGTGGACTGCCTGAGCCCGCGGGTTCCGCGGGTTCGAGACCCGCCTGGGCAGTGAGACCTCATCTCTACAATAAATCAAAAAATCAGCCGGGCGTGGTAGCGCATGCCTGTAATTCCAGCTACTTGGAAGGCTGAGGCGGAAGGATCGCAGGAGCCCAGCAGGCGAGGCTGCGGTGGCCGGAAGCGGCCATTGCACTCCAGTCTGGGCGACAGAGTGAGACTCCAACCAAAAAAAAAAAAAAAAAAGAAATATCAGGAATCCAGACCTCTGGGATAATTCTGACTCCTAGAGAAAGTACTCACCAACAAGACTCGCCATGCTTTATTCCTTTCACAGGCGTAACTTGAACGGTGAAATGATAAGATGACACTGAGGTAGGGTCATGGAGTTTTACTACTTGAAGTTTCGTGTTAACTGGGGTGGCTTTCTCAACACAAGAGCAACGCAGGCCAGCAGATCATGGCTGCCCACTAGCACCTGCCCCTGTAGCTTCCTTTTGAAGCCACCACAGATGCTATCAAGGACCTGGGGCACTCCTTGGCTACACACATCATCTTTCCAGTAACCTCTGCTCACTGAGCTAAGGATCAGTTATCTCCACAGAGGAGACATTGCTGCCAGTCCTCAGGCAAAAGCTCTGTGTGCTAGGCCAGCCTTGGGCAACAATCCAGAAGCTTGATTTTGGCCTCTGGATATTATTTAATCTCAGTCAAAGGGTTTTACTCTTTCCCCTCTAAGGAAGTGACGAACATAGTATGGCTTTTTAAAGAGTTTGCACAGTCGTATGTGTCAGGGCTCTGCTGAATATATGCACCTATCATCAGAATAGGTAGAGAGGTCAAACCTCTCTTCCATCCAGGACTGTATTTTGTTGCCAACTGTAGTTCTCACATTATTCTATGTTCCTTTATTCAAAAATCACTTATTAAGCACCTACGGTGTTCAAGGTGTTTTTGAGGGAGAGGAGGCTACAAGGAAGAGTGAGCTGTAAAACCTCTCCTGCAGCTAGCTAGCAGAAACACACGTTAACATCGCCAAGATAAGATAAGAAGATACAGATTAGAGCATATGAATTTAGAGGGAAAAAAAGCTGCATAACTTTCTAACGAGGTCAGTTTAATCTAAACCCAAATTAGCATAGAATCATTTTGCAGAGGGATAGTATGCAGAGTATAAAATGCTAAGAGATATACTTTGGGAAATGCTGTACTCAAGCTATTAGATTTATTCTTTCCCTTGGGAGTTTTATATTTATCAACACTTTCCAAGCTGTATGCCTTTGAGCACTAGACTTCTACAAGAGATTAATCAGAGTTCTGTATGGATTCTAAGGTCAAATAAATGTGGGATTAAGAAAAACTGTATATTTACTCCCTCTTCCCTCCTGGAGAGGCTTTCAATCAATTTTGGACATCTCAGCATTTTTTTTAGGATGTTAAGGGATAGCGTACTAACATGGTAACATTTCTAAGATGTCCAGCAGAAAACAATTCTGATTGGAAACATTTCATGGAGACTCAGGATGATTTTATGGTGGTATTTGAGGTGATCCTGGAGAAGAGAAAGGATTGTTTTTAAAGACTAGGGCTTTTTCTTTGGGCTTAGCCTCTCGTCCTTGGCTATCATGCTCTCTGGCCACACGCCTCTTTTCGAGCACGTGGCCTCTGTATGCTACCTTGTCATTTCTTTGGCTGAAGAACCTGGGAGAGGGAGCCCTTTCCCCACTCCACCCCAGCACTCCTATGGAGCTGTGCAGTTCCATTCCTGAGGCTTTCCAGACATCATTCCCCAGTTCTGAGAGCTAATGTCTCCAACCAGCAATACCTCAGAGTTGCTTAGTCAGAGTTCTATCTGAGACGAAGAATGGTGTATTTTCTATTGAAGTAATTTCCAAGTGGGGAAATTCAATCCAGTGGAGATTTTCTTGGCTTTGCCAGATTAATTAGTAACATTATCAGCACTGTTCCTGAGGCTGAAACCACAGAGAAGAAGATGGCAGACAATCCGAGAGACTGAATATCATCTAGATGAGACGGCAAGAAAGATGACTGGCCATCCAGCTCAACGATTGTAATGTAGGTCTTGAGTTGTTTTTCCCAGTGGAAAATAAAAAGGGAGAAAGAGAGGGGAGAAAAATAAAGAAAGGAGAATAAATCTTTGACTTTCTTATTTACCTGCTTATTCCAGAATTGGGCAGTCTTTACTGCCTGAATCTGAGATGTCTCTCCTCTCTTCTTTCTAGTTTTTCCTTCTGCAGAGTGTTATTCTCTGGTCTTTACACACACACACAGCCCTCATTTTATAGACTGACTTTAACCTGCACTTATAGAAAATTCCCCATGTATTTTAAGAAATATCCTTTTGCTATCTAACTCAGCTCTCTGCCTTGAAACAGATTTGGCCTTTGCATTACAAAGCCACCTTGTCAAAAGAGTCAGCACCTGACCAACCCCCGTTTCCTTACTAGTAAGCCACACTAATCACTTTTAAGGTGTTTTTTAAAAAAACGGATTCAATAACTCAGCCATTCCCAGTTTATGACTTAGTTCCAACTCCCTTACTCCCCAAGTCTCCTCATCCAGATTCTCAAAGGTTCAGCCACAGCCCAGACATGATGGTAAAGAGGGATCAGCCCACTTCCTGGTCTGGTCTCTTCTCCGTGACTGACGATGTCCTGGTTCAACATGGCTTTTGATCCCTGGAATGCTCAGTGCTTGCTCAAGAAAGTAGTGGCTGGATTGGGGGTCGTTGCTCAATGTCCCTGACGTGGGCAGTCTTTAATCAGTTGCAGCCTATCTTCCTGTGGTGTTGGGAGCCGGCCACGGAGGCCCACTGAGCATTAGGGATCAGGAAGGGCCGTTGACCCCGAGACTACTAGGATGCATTCAGGAGCTATTGACTCCGTTTCCTCCCCCTTTCTACTCAGCACTAACCAGATTAAGCTCCTGTGAGCTCAAAACACAAAAACTCTGAGACCGGGACGAACACAAGCTCACTTTAGAAGCTCATTGCTCCCATTCTTCCGCAAACTGCAGTTTTGGCTTTCACACAGCTTATAATTCAAACTCGTGTCACATCTGAGAGCCTTAGTATTGGTCACAGGCTTCTGGGTCATGATCTTAGGATTTATTGAAGGTGTAAATTGTAGAATATAGTTTTAGAAGATAGCCATTTTGTTGAAAGAATGCGACTGGGTTACTTGCAGGTAGCCCACTGTGAACTTTGGACTGGGCCACATTCCAAACATTCTGGGATGGGCCACTTTCATTTGTAAAGTAAATACTTAAGCTTCTATAGAATTGTTTAACTTGGCATAAATCAATCAGCTTAGGATGAAAAAGGTTTATAGAATATGTCAGTCACGGATTAGGTTATCCTTTGTTATGGGATTTTAAGATTATCATATGAAAAGGATTTAAAGGCAATCACTGATTAAGTTTTCATGGATTAAGGTTTCTGGTGGGTGGGGGATGCCCCTCCCACATCTGACTTTGTGTATAAAAGACCCGTTGTAATTCCCAATAACACACATCGCTTCTGTACTAGACCAGAGTCCAGTCTCTTTCTTTCTCTCTCTCTCTCTCTTCTTCCCCCCAATTGCCGATGCTGTCTCCACCTTTGGGGTACCCTGAACCCGGCTGGAGCTGGACTCTGGCACTGTGGTCCCCAGATTGGTAGTCTATTCATGTTCTGATGTGGAGTCTTTTTCCTGGCCCAGCCAAGGAAATCCCCAGAAAGGCCCCTAGGCTCTCTGTCAACAAATGACTTTTCTCCTGGGCATAATGAGCCTCTGTGTGTCTCTCATGAATAGGAGGGAAATATAAGACTGTGGTCTTAGGCCTCTCTGCTAGCAAGATATGCCTGGCACCCTCTCCATGTGTCTCTGTCATCACTAAGGCAGTGATGTGGAACGCATGTATCAACTTCAACTCTCAAAAAACAAAACAATACTCAAACATTCCATAAGGAAAGCAGGGCACCAATCTCTCAACTCTAGAAGCACACAGATGTCTTGGTTATCCTCTACACATCTCAATTTCTTCTATTTGTATGGAAAAGGAGGGGTAAGCAAGACACAATCTTATATGGCTTCCTCCTCTTCTGGGGCAGAAAGAAAACGAAGTCTCCTTGTCCGTATTTCCGAGCAAATCACCTCTGACCCATACCATGTTGGTGCTTTTTGAACTTAGAAGCTTAGAATGTGTCTTCTCTGTGAGGAATGTCTCTACTGCCAATGTCCCTTTGTTTAAATGCCATGTGAGCAGGCGTTCGCAGCTTTGGTGAGTCAGGCCAAGTTAGCATGGCAATGCATACTTTGAAATATTATTTTGCTTCATGTGTACAATTATATAACTTAGATATCCTTATTTCTCCAGTCTTCAAGAGTCACCCTCATTTCAGTTAACCGTTAAGGGAGGACTAAGTCACGTAGTTACAATTGTTATCATGTTTTCATGCCTGTGTATTTATGAAAACTTTCCAGGAAATTCTTTCATTTCACTCACACACACACACACACACACACACACACACACACACTCTCTCTCTCTCTCTCTCTCTCTCTCTCTCACTCTCTTTCTCTCTCTCTCTCATACACACACTCACACACATATACACACACACATACACTTGAGTCAGAGTCTTACTCTTTTGCCTGGAGTGCAGTGGCACAATTATGATTCACCGCAACCTTGACCTCCTTGGTTGAGATTATCCTTCCATCTCAGTCTCCTGAGTAGCTGAGAATATAGGTGCATGCCACCATGCCTGGCTAATTTTTTTTTTGGTAGAGATGAGGTTTCACCATGTTGCCCAAGTTGGTCTCAAACTCTTAGGCTCAAGAAATACTCCTGCCTCAGCCTCCCAAAGTGCTGAGATTACACGTGTGACCCACTGTGCCCAGCCTCCAAATATTATTTATTTCCGTCTTACTATGGATGGCTATAGTTGTTCTATAATTTTCTTCTACCATCTACCCCAAGTGTTGAGACAGAGAGGAAACAGTTTCTTCTCTTATTTCCTCAAAAATATCTAAGACCAATGCCAATATCTGACAACACAGAAGGGGATTTCAACGCATGAAAGAGCATTATAAATTGAATATTACATAGCACTGCACCACTGCACCTACATTCTCCAGGCCATGCTTCTCCACATCATCACTCCACCAACCATATATCTCCTTCGTCTCCAGCAGGCACTGCTTTGTGGAAGCCAGCCACCTCTGCAAGCTGAGCCAGAGGGTACAAGAACTCAGACTTGATGGGTTTCTATTTACCACTCATATGAGGTTCAAAGAAGGTGTTTATAATTGGAAAGTGGTTCTTCTTTTTTTTTTTTTTTGAGTTGGAGTCTCATTCCGTCACCCAGACTGCAGTGCAGCGGCTGCCCCCAGCCACTGCAGCCTCGACCTGCTGGGCTCCAGCAATCCTTCCGCCTCAGCCTTCCAAGGAGCTGGAACTACAGGTACACGCTACCACGCCCAGCTAATTTTTTATTTATTGTAGAGAGGAGGTCTCGCCAAGTTGCCCAGGTGGGTCTTGAACCCATGGGCTCAGGCAATCCACTCACCTCAGCCTCCCAAGGCGCAGGATTACAGGCTGAGACACCGAGCCCGGCTGAAAGTGGATCTTCTTTAAGCAGTAGTTCAGGAGCCCAGACTCTTCTACCTTGAGATGCTGCCATCTTCAAAATATGGTTTCTAAGAAGACGGTGTTCACCTGCATCAGACTAGCACAGAGGGTCACATGTGGGAGACATTTATGAACCAGGTCTGACCTATTATTTTATCTTCCACTGGCTAGAACTCAGTCACATAACCTTACCTACTGTAAGGGTATCTAGGCAATATAATTAAAGCATCTGCCCAGGAACAAGAGGAAATGGGTTGAGTGAACAACTAGTTCACCAGTTGATCTTATCTCCAGTAAGCAGTCACTATCAGACAACACAATAATTCAGAGACAACAATTCTCCTCACAAAGAAGATAACTCTTTCCGTGATTCCATTCATCATATATTACAGCACAGGACCTTGGCTTTACATTTGACAATCTGAAAGTCTAAAAGAATATCATTTTAGTAAACATCTACCCCATTGAATCTGTAGAGTGCTTTGGGCGGTATAGTCATTTTGATGATATTCATGATTCCAATTCATGAGCACAGGATATTTTCCATTTAGTTGTGTCATCTACAACTTCTTTCATCAGTGCTTTGTAGTTCTCTTTGTAAAAATCTTTCGCCTCCTTGGTAAAATTTATTCCTAAGATTTTTTTTCTTTTTGTAGTTATTATAAATGGGATTGAGTTATTGATTTGGTTCTCAGCTTAATTGTAATTGGTGTATAGAAATGATACTTCATACTTTGATTTTATATCCTGAAACTTTACTAAAGTTATTTACTAAATCTTAGAAGTCTTTTGGGGAAGTCTTTAGGATTTTCTAAGTATAAGAGCATATCAGTGGCAAACAGAGGTTGTTTGACTTCTTTTCCATTTCAGGTGTCTTCTATTTCTTTCTCTTGCCTGATTGCTCTAGCCAAGACTTCCAATTCAATGTTAAATAGAAATGGTGAATGTGGACATCCTTGTCTTATTTCAGTTCTTGGGAGGAATGTTTCAACCTCTCCCCATTCTGTATGTTGTTGCCTGTGGATTTGTCATATATGGATTTTATTATTTTGAAGTAAATTCCTTCTATGCCTACTTTGTTGAGAGTTTTTATCATAAAAGAATGCTGAATTTTATTGAGTACTTTTTCTGCACCTATTGAGATGATCATATGGTTTTTGTTTTTAATTCTGTTTATGTGGTAAATCACACTTACTGGTTTGCATATATTGTACCATTCTTGCATCCCTGCAATAAAACCCACTTGATCATGGTGTATTAGCTTATTAACGTGCTGTTGGATTCAGCTTGTAAATACTTTACTGAGGATTTTTGCATCTGTATTCATTAGGAATATTGACCTGTAGTTTTTGTTTTTTGTTGTGTTCTTGCCTGGCTTTGGTATCAGGATGATACAGATCCAGTGCAGTTCCTATCAAATTGCCAACATCACTTTTTACAGAATTAAAAAAAAAAATCCCTAAAGTTCATATGGAGCAAAAAAGAAGCCTGAATATCCAAAGCAACCCGAAATAAAAAGAACAAAGCTGGAGGCATCAAATTACTTGACTTCAAGTTACACCACAAGTCTATATAGTAACCAAAACAGCATGGCACATAGTATTGGTATAAAAATAAACACATATCAGTGGAACAGAATAGACAACTCAGAAATAAAACCACATACCTATGACCAAATGATCCTCCACAAAGTCAACAAAAATATGCACTGGGAAAAAGACACCATATTCAATAAATGGTGCTGGGGAAAATTGGATAACCACGTGCAGAAGAATAAAACTGAACCTGTATGTCTTACCATATAAGAATTGACAATTAGGTTTGTGAACTCATCATAGAAAAGGTGCTACATACCTAATTGCTGAATATCACTATGGTCATGTTCAAAGTTCTCCCCATGGGAAGTTATTGCCAACACCAGCACCTAGTCCACTTGTCAAAGCAATTTTGGAACTCTTTTTATGGAGTAGTCATCAGAGCTATTATCATGAGGATGTCTGAGCTTGAATTAGAGCAATGAACAAGCAACAAATTTCTTGTTAAACTTGACATGAGTGGAAGTGAAATAAGGGACATTTTAGTTCAAGTTTATGGGCATAATGCTATGAAGAAAACAGCACTGTACAAATGGATTAAACATTTTCTGAGAGGAGAGAAAAAGTCACTGATGAAGAGAGGTCAGTACGCTGGTAACGAGTAAAACGGATGAAAACATTGCAAAAACATGTCAAATTGTGCATCAAAATTGTAGACTGACTGTGAGAAGCATCACAGACCAACTAACTATTGATAGAGACAGTTAGGAAAATCTTAACTGAAAATCTTGGTGTGAGAAAAACTTGTGCAAAAATGGTCCCGACATGCACCAGCTCACACAGCACTGTCTGTGAGGGAGTTTTTAGCCAGCCAACAAATAAATGTATTGGAATACCATCTGCAACACCTGATCTGGTCCCCAGTGACTTTTCTGTACCCAAAGATAAAGGAAATATTGAAAGAAAGACATCTGATGACATTCAGGACATCAAGGTTCATATGACGACAGCTCTGATGGCCATTCTAGAAAGAGTTCCAACATTGTTTTGACAAGTGGACTGGGGCTGTTGCTGGTGCATAGCTTCCCAAGGGAAGTACTTGAAGGTGACTGTAGTGACATTCATGAGGTATGCAGGCAGCACTTTTTCTAGGTTGAGTTTGCGAACCTAATTGTCAATCTTCATATACCATATACCTCCTATACCAAAAATTAAGATGAAATAAAGACTTAAATATAAGACCCGAAACCACAAAAATCCTAGATGGAAAACCTAGGAAAAACTCTTCTGGGCATTGACCTAGGCAAAGAATTTATGACGAAGGCCTCAAAAGCTAATGCAACAAAAAGATTAATAGACAAATGTGACTTAAACTAAAAAGTCTCTGCACCACAAAAGAAATAATCAACAAAATAAACAGACAACCTACAAACCAGGAGAAAATATTTGCAAAATATTCATCTGACAAAGGACTCATTTCGGAATCCAAAAGGAGCTCAACTCAACAAGAAAAAAGCAATGCGGGGGGTGGCACATAGCATCGCCAAGGGTACCTGATCCTAAACCAGGTGGGGTCAGGACAAATGGGAAGCCCAAACTTCACCTGTATGTAGGACAACTTATGTCCCTGATCCTGACTTGTACCCCACATCTTTAAGATAAAATACCAAAAAAAAGAAAGGAAGAATAATAACCCCATCAAAAAATGGACCAAAGACATGAGCAGACTTTTCAAAAGAAGACCAACCTCATTAATCATCAGAGAAGTACAGATTAAAGGACAAGACACCGTCCTATACTCACCAGAATGGCTATTATTAAAGAGGTAAAAAAATTAAAAAAAAAAACAACAGACGTTGAAGACGCGGAGAAAAGGAAATGCTTATACACGGTTGGTGGAAATGTTAGTCAGTACAATCTCTATGGAGAACAATATGAAGATTGCTCAAATAACTAGAAATAGAACTACTGTTTTATATAGCGACGTTGCTACTGGATAGGTATTGAAAGAAAAAGAAAAATCATTATGTTAAAAAGACACCTGCACTTGTATGCTTATTGTAGCACTACTGACAATATATTGACAATAGTGAAATTATGGAATCAACTTAAGTGTCTATCAAGGGATGATTGGGTAAAGAATATGTGATTGATTATACACACACACACACACACACACACACACACACACC
>NW_007245627.1:679622-751709 GCF_000164805.1 Carlito syrichta
AAACAAAATTCTCTTTACATAGCATATAGATTTTTAATTCTTTCAAAAAATCTAAATAATTTCTAGAATCAAACAATTTTCTGAAATATGGAATCTGGAATTAGGAATCTAATATATATATATGTGTGTGTGTGTGTGTGTGTGAGTGTGTGTGTGTGTGTGTTATTGTATCACTACTGACAATATATTGACAATAGTGAAATTATGGAATCAACTTAAGTGTCTATCAAGGGATGATTGGGTAAAGAATATGTGATTGATTATACACACACACACACACACACACCCTGTGGAATACTACTTAGCCACAAAAAAGAATGAAATTATGGCCTTTGCAATAACATGGATGGAACTGGAGGTCGTTATCCTAAGTGAAATAACCCAGAAACAGCAAGTCAAATACTGCGTGTTCCCATGTGTAAGTGAAGGTTCAACAATGGCTACAGATGGACATACAGAGTGGAATAACAGACACTGGAGACTGCAAAAGGTGGGAGGAAGGTGAGGGATTAAAAAATCGCCTAATGGATATAATGTACACTACTCAGGTGATGAGAACACTAAATTCCCAGACTTTACCACTACGCAATGTATCCGTGTAACAAAATTGCACTTGTGTCTATACAATTTTAAAAAATCTGACCCAGGGGTAAATTTTGCTCCTGTCTCTAGAATAACAAAAGTATGCCAGTTTTTAGAAATATTGATATCCAGCTTTAGATAGTTCCATCACAATTATATCTATATGTGTGATTAAGTTTAACTCTTCACTATTTATAATTAGAGGACAATAATTTCTGTGTTCTTCTGTGGGTGAAATAAGCTTTTCATTGCCCTTATAAATAAGCCTTTAGAACTACATGCTTAGTTTTCTGAAACCAGGATGCAGAGATAAAGCTGAGACAAGGGTCATAATGCTCTTTGACTAGGGAGTAACTTCAAGGCATTTATGTGTGCATAGAACATCAAGTTAGTGCAATCATTTATAACAAGAAAATCATCACAGAACTGATGTGTACATTACAACTTGATGGCTAAATTCAATTTGCTACAACAAGCATATTCTAACAAATACAATTTCTTATAACAACATACAGAGAGTAAATACAATATCCAATAAATATAGAAAGCATTTTTTACAGTAATTGTAGCCTCAAGGTTAAGGATTATATTCTGTAAGAAATAACAACAAAGCATTATGCTTAAACAGTAGAATGTTACAGGAGAGGTTTGGTCATTCTTAGCAAACAAACTGCCTATAAACTCAATGTGACATTGTCAAGGTATAGATTATGTTTAGATGTGCCTCTATCAGGATATTCACCCACCCACTGCTTTGCATTCTCAAAGGTACCTGTGTCATATAGGTGAGTCTAAAGATTTCTCACTAATTACAATTATGATTTGTGGTCAATGGTTTCAATACAAATAGCTTTTATAACTGCTAAACACAAAATTAGGGCCCTCTAATTTTCTGTTAACATAATTCTTGTAGGATACAGCTACCCTAATTATTGAAAAACCAACGCTCACCTACTTATTCCCTTCATCTATCCTTATGTATACTCTGTAAGTCTATTCATGTTTATGTACATGCATGTGTGCAAGTATGTGTGTGTGTGTATTTGTGTGCATGCTGGTCAGCTAGTCAGGATTCTTCATTGCAAACAACAGAAATTAATTAACTGGGTAACTTAAGCAGACAAAGAATGTGTGGGGAGATGTCATCTAGCTTATGAATAACTGGAAAGCCTGAAGAACAAAACTTACAAAAGAGGCAGGAACCAAGGAATGCAGGTTCCCAAGACTGTAACAAAAATCATAGTATAAGAAAAGTTTGAGCCAAGCTTGGTGGCTCATGACTACAATTCCAGCACCTTGGGAGGCCAGGTGGGAGGATGCTTAAGACCAGGGGTTCAAGATCAACCTAGGCAAAATAGTAAGACCTTGCCTCTCAAAAAAAAAAAAAAAAAAAAAAAAAAAAAAAGTTAGCTGGGTGTGGTGGCACACACCTGTAGATCCAGCTCCTGGGGAGACTGAGGCAGGAGGATTGCCTGAGCCAAGGAGGTCAAAACTATGGTGACCCACGATCATGCCTCATGCCACTAGACTTTAGCCTGGATGACAGAATGAGACCCCAACTCAAAAAATTAAAAAAGGGAAGGAAGGGAGGAAGGAAGGAAGGAAAGAGAAAAATAAGGAAAAGAAAAAAAAAGTTTGGTTAGGGTACCAAAGCTACTGCTGCTGGCTACCACACTTCTGTTTGCTCCTGGCAGAACTGGGAACTGACCATCACCTCTGATGGACCCGAGTGAATTTCGTCTCCTGCTTGACTTAGCTCAGGATATCTGTCTACAGTTGAGCTTCCAGGATTCAGAAAGGCAAGTCCCTAGTTCTTCCTGTACAAGATGCACTTGGCAGTGGATCCTGCAAACCCAAGAGGTTCAAATGTGGGCTCACTAAAAGCACCCGTAGCGAATGTTCGCTGGAATGGATTGCCATGCGGAGTCTGACTACCGGCAGCTTTGAAGCATCACCCCTCCATCTTCCCTTTGTGCCCCTCATCTGGACGAACAGGCAAGAGAACCTGGGGGGTCCTTCCTCTGATTCAGACAGTAAAGCCCGTATCCTGAAGGAACTCTCACCTCAGCCCCAGTCCTAGCTGCAAGACAGCCCCAGGCAGTCCTCCTCTCCTTGCCCTATGAAGCCATTTCAGACCTGCTTGCCAGGAGTATTGTGCTCTCCCCCAAACCTCAATTATGTAAGTAATAAAGCATTTCACACTCTTTTGGAGTATGCGTAGCAACCACCAGTGGCGACCTCTGAGCCAAACCTGGGTGAGGAACCTTCTGCCTCTCCAGATGACCGGAAAATTGATTCAAAACATGGTATTTAAGAGAGCGAGCCACTGAAATCCTGATGACTTTTTCATGGATTTTTTAAAATACAGGATGCATCCTCAGTGCATTCAAAACGTGGTCTACAATTCAGCGGGCTTTCCAGAACGTATCCTTCTGTGACACAGAAGCAGAGGCAACCCCAAGGTCACCAAGCTGCCTCCCCTCCTCACCCTTCCTCTCTGTCTCCCATTTCCCACCGCCTTCCCTACCCCTGTGGGTTCCAGAATGGCAAACAGCCACTTCTTGCTTCTGTTTAATGCTCTAGAGACTCATTTAACGTGCCCCTCGGGACCCCCCTGCTAACCCTTCCATCCTGCTCCACCCTTCCTTCTGCTCCCTTCCCCCACCTTCACTCCTTGGACCCCAATCACCTTCCTGGCCCAGGAGAAACCGAGAAGGGTCACTGGATGCCAGAAGCAAACTGTGTGCAACGAGGAAGAGGACGAGGTGGGTCCTCACATGGCGAATTTGGATGAGCCTGCTGCAGGGTGGGCACCCCGGCTTCAGCCCACGGTGTTCACTTGACCTTTTTTTATTAAGCTGTAATGCCTGCTTTTCTTGTTTTCTTTTACATTTATGCTGTAAGTAAATAAATAGTGAGCGTCATTAAAATAGATGACCATAGATTAGATAGATAGATGTTGGATGGATGGATAGATAGATAGGTAGACAGATAGAAAAAAAAGTGCATTCCAAGTTCTTGAGTGTGAGGGCTGTTGAAGAGCCTGGCTTTGCCTGCTGAACAGATGAGGGAGCTTGGAAACTATCTGGGGATATTGACAAAATGGGCACTGAATGAGTAGGGATAGGTTCTTCCATGAGAACTGTAATTGAACTTGGATTCTGAAGGAAGTTGATTTATCAGAGCATGTGAAGATGGAGGGGGCTGTGAGTGAGCATCTTGTCTGCCCATTCTTACCCCAATCTCTCTTCTAACAGCCTTGACCAATCTAGCATCCTTGACTAAGTGGCCAATCAGCTTCGACTGGTATGCCTCCAGTGGTTTTTTAGATCTTTGACAAATCTGATTTATAGTCAATCCTTTTATCTCTTGCTCCACTCCGAGCTCCTAGTTCAAGTCTTTGGGGTCACCTAGAGCAGTGTGACACATCATCTCATATTCAGAAGTCTGCTTTGACTCGTGCAGTATCCTATCGGCTCACTTCCCTCCTCCCATTTGCTCAGATAGATCGACAGAAGACTATAAAGACACGCACATGTGCATAAATCCTGCCCACGTTTAGTCAAAAGCATCACAAGACTGTACAGAAAGCCAAGTGATTCATTTCTTTTTCCCAGTGATGAGCTGCTTCTGTGTGTTCTTTAGCTGTAATCATTGTGATAAGGTAAAGCCCGTCCTATGCTGTTCAGCACTGACCATGTGACTTATGCTCAGTTCCAATAGGCATGTTGAGTGTATTATATGCTGCTTTTACTGGCAAGGAAAGCCTGTTTACTTGCTCCTGCTGCAATAATAAAGCCTCCTTTCTTACTCTCTGCTGACAGAAGCAGGCTGAATGTGCATTGGGTTCTAAAGCACCCTATTTATAGCCCCATTGCCAAATGATCTCTATCCTCTACAATGCTGGATTTGCAAGTTATCGTAGCGCTTCGATGAAGGAAAGCCCAGATGTACGCGAGGGGCCGTCCTGACTGGGGCAGGAAACGGAAATCTTGAGACGGTCTGGTCTCTGGCTACCTTCTGAGGATAAGTTGGAAAATATCCTGGGAACTTAAACAAAAGTCCTTCTTACTGCATAAAGAATGGAGCTGACATTGAATTGACCCACAGAGACCAGGCAGGCCGTTAAGTCCACCCAGAGGAGTTTTCACAGGTCAAAGCCTCTTAGTTTTATTACAGACCCTACATCAGAACTTGATATCCATCACAGGTGCACTTCTAAATAAAGTGTTTTTAGAACAATCCATGATTTGTTATTTCCTTGGTTTTATTTGATTTCTCTAGAGAGACATTCTTCTGGAAGCCTACAGATAATTCATCTGGCAGAAACCTTTCCTTTTGTATAGCTTCCAGTGATCTGGTTAGAGAAAGGGAGAGCTTGATTTTTTTTAAAAAATCCCAAGAGATATGTATATATTTGGAGTTGGACCCCCATTCCTGAAAACCAGGAAGGTAAAAAGAAAAGAAGACAACGTATAAAGTATCACAAGATGCAAATTGGAAGAGGCCTGTGGATATGCAGGCCTGCTGGAGATAATGGGAGAATTGGAAGAGATATTGAGAACCTTGTGAAGAAGTGAGGGAGGACTGGGAGGTGACAAGGAGAACTACTGTCTATGGGGCTCGATGCTTCTGGCTATGGATACTCATGACTCATTCCTCCTGCCTTCAAACCCTCATCTTCCCTTACTTCCTTCATTAGACTTCCTTCTTTTTGAGATTTTTATCAATTGAGAAAACTGTCCATTCTTCAAGGCACACAGTCATCTGGAATAGAGGAGGTTTGTGTACAAGATTCATATTTTCACTGGAGAGACTTGAATTTCAGAGTTGCATCTTTTGTAAGCCAAAATAAACCTTTCTGACTTCACCCTACAAATCCCCAATACTTTATCATATTCTGATGGTACCGCCCTTAAGGTTCTTATCACTTACTGCTCTGTATTAGTTCTAGTTCCCCTATGACAAAGACCCTTTAGATAAAGGCATGGACTTTATCTAACTCTTCTTTGCATCCTCAGCCGAGCCAAAAGAGATACCCATTCAATTGACATCAGTCATGTTCGTTAGACCTTTCAAGACACATCTCAGGGTGATTTTGACAGCAGATGACCCGAGTATTGAAATACAGCCCTGTCTGCCCTTTTGACAGCCTTTGGAAAGTTTAGTTGACTGCCCATGTCACGTAGTTACTAACTGAAGAAGCCCAGATATACATGCCAGTTGCCTTGCTCTAAATCCCATGTTTCCTAGACGAAATTATCTTTTTAAGGCTAAACTCAGTTTCACAGGCCCCACTTTAGCCTCATTCTTCCCAACCTTCAATTTGGTTCCTACGTGAAGTGAGCCCAACATGTTTCAGATAACTATTGCCTCACTTTATTTAATTCATGCATCTGCCTTTTTACTATTTAGTATCCCTCTCATTCATATCCTTCTTTAAGTTTGTTATTGCAATGAACAGACCAATTCTTAAAACCTATTTCACTTCAATAACTCTGTTTATAATCATATTAACTATCAACATTATCTCTATAGACACGTATCATGCTATGTATCTATATCTACTATAATAGGGTCCTAATTAAAACCTACTAAGAAAAGTAATTTAGAACTTTGGCATCTAAAATGAAAAGTAGAAAGGAAAAAATTTCTTTAACGAGAACAATCTTTTTATCTGTCCCTCAACTCTTCCTGAATCTCCAGTGTTCATCATACCATACTCAATGTCTTTGGGGCATCCTTGGTTTTGTTCCCACTTATACGTGAGAACATGCGGTGTCTGGTCTTCTGTTCCTGAGTTAGTTCACTTAGGATGACGTTCTCCAATTCCATCCAAGTTGCTGCCAAAGACATTATTCCACAGCTGAATAGTATTTCATAGTGTATATATTCCACATTTTCATTATCCACTGATTGGATGATGGGCATTTTGGGTGATTCTACATCTTTACAACTGTGAATTCTGCTGCAATGGACAAGCAGGTGCATGTAACGACCTCTGTTCCTTGGGTAAATACCTAGCAGTGGGATTGCTAGATCAAATGGTAGATCTACATTTACTTCTTTGAGAAATCCCATAACCATGCCCCTAGAGGTTGTACTAATCTATACTCTCACCAACAGTGTATAAGAGTTCCCTTTGTTCCACATTGTGTCAATAGCTATTGTTTTTTGTTTTTTTAGTGATGGCCATTCTGACTAGGGTAAAGTAGTATCTCACTGTGGTTTTGTTTTACATTTCCCTAATAATTAATGACTTGATTTGAACATTTTTTCGTGTTTTGGTTGGCTGTTTGTATATCTTCTTTTGAGAGATATCTGTTCGTGTCATTTGCCCTCTTTTTAATGGAGCAATTTGCTTTTTTTCCTGATTTGTTTGAGTTCTTTGTGGATTCTGGGTATTAGTTCTTTGTCAGCTGTATAGTTAGCAAATACCTTCTCCTATTCTGTAGGTTGCCTATTTTCTCTGTTGATTACTTATTTTGCTGTGCAGAAGCTTTTTAGTTTAATTAAGTGCCACTTATTTTTATTTTTGTTGCATTTGCTTTTGGGGTTTTAGCCATAAATTCTCTGCCTTGGCTGATGTCCAGAAGAGTTTTTCCTAGGTTTTCTTCTAGAATTTGAATAGGTTCAGGTCTGACATTTAAGTCTTTAATCCATCTCAAGTTAATTTTTGTACATGGGGGAGAGATAACGATTCAGTGTCATTTTTCTGCATGAGGCTATTCAGTTTTTCCAGAACCATCTGTTGAATAGATGGTTCAATTTTCCCAGCAATTTTCCCAACTGTTGAAAATTAGTTAATTGTAGGCGTTTGAGTTTATTTCTGGATTCTCTATTATGTTCCGTTGGTACATGTGCCTGTTATTACACCAATAAGAACATGCTGTTATGGTTACTACAGCCTTGTAGTATAATTTGAAGTCAGGTAATGTGACGCCTTCAGATTTGTTCTTTTTGCTTAGGATTGCTTTGGCTATCCGGGTCCTTTTTTGGCTCCTTATTAATTTTAGGGTTTTTTTCTAATTCTGTGAAATATGATGTTAGTAATTTGATAGGGATTGTGTTGACCTTCTGGTTATGGTGGGTAATATGGTCATTTTAACAATGTTGATTCTTCCATTTCATGAGCATGTAATGTTTCTCCATTTGTTCGTGTCCTCTACAATTTGTTTCATCAGAGTTTTGTTGTTCTCCTTGTAGAAATCTTTTACATCTTTGGTTAAATATATTCCTAGGTATTTTAACTTTTTGACTGCTATTGTAAATGGAATTGAGTTTCTGACTTGACTCTCAGCTTTGTTGCTGTTTGTTTATAGCAGTACTACCAATTTTTGTGTTGATATTATATCCTGAAACTTTACCAAATTAATTTATTAAACCTAGGCATGTTTGGGAGAAGTCATAGGATTCTCTAGGTATAAGATAATATCATTGGCATACAGAGGTAATTTGGACACACTTTATTTCTTGCTCTTGCCTGATTGCTCTGGCTAGGACTTTCAGTATGTACTCTGTTGAATCGGAATGGTGAAAGTGGGCATCCCTGCCTTGTTCCAGTTCTGAGGGGGGAATGTGTTCAACTTTTTTCCACTTAGGATGACATTGACTGTGGGTTTGTTGTATATGGCTTTTATTATTTTAAGGAATGTCCCCTCTATGCCAATGTTTCTGAGGGTTTTTTTCATGAAGGATGCTGGATTTTATCAAATCCTTTCTCTTTGTCTAGTGAAATGATAATATACTTTTTATTTTTAATTCTGTTTATGTAGTGGATCACATTTAATGACTTGCATAAGTTGAACCATCCTTGCATCCCTGGGATAAAACCCACTTGATTATGGTGTATCACTTTTATGTGCTGTTGAATTTAGTTTGCTAATATTTTGTTGAACATTTTTACTTCAATGCTCATAAGAGATATTGGTCTATTGTATTCTTTTCTTGTTGTGTTTTTTCTTGGCTTTGGTATCAGAGTGATACTGGCTCAGAGAATGAGTTAGGAAAGATTCCTTCCTCTCCAATATTGTGGAATATTTTCAGTAAAATTGATACCAACTTCTTTGAAGGTCTAGCAGAATTCAATTGTGAGTCCAACAGGTCCAGGACTTGTTTTTGTTGTTGGATGATATTGAATTACTCTCTCAATCTCACTACACATTATTGGCATGTTCAGGGTTTCTATTTCTTTCTGATTCAAAATTGGGGGCTTGTGTGTTTCCAAGAGTATCTATTTCCTCTAGATTATCTAGTTTGCTTTCACAGAGGTGTTCATAATAGTCTGGATGATCATTTGAATTTCCGTATTATCAGCTGTAATGTCTCAATTTTCATTTCTGATTGAGTTAATTTGAATCTTCTCTCTGTTTCTTAATTAATCTAACTAGTGGTCTATCAATCTTGTTTATCTTTTCAAAGAACCAACTTTTTGTTTCATTGGTCCTTTGAATTTTTTAATTTCAATTTCATTTATTTCTGCTCTGATTTTTATTATTTCTTTTCTTCTGCTAACCTTGGGCTTGGTTTGTGTTTTTCTAGTTTCTTGAGGAGTGAGGTACGGTTGTCGATGTGTGATCTTTCAGCCTTACAAATGTAGGCCTTGTGCATTGTTTCATTGTTATTCACTTTGAGGAATTTTTAAATTTCCATCTTGATTTTATTGCTGACCCAAGGATCATTCAGGTCAGGACTGTTTTTAACTTCCATGTTTTTGTTTCGTTTTGTGAGTTTTTCTTGGAGTTAATTTCTAGTTTTATTCCACTGTGGTCTGAGAAGGTGCTTGATAAGATATTGATCTTTAAAAAAAATTATTGAGACTTGATTTGTGGTCTATCATGTGGTCTGTCTTGGAGAACGTTCCATGTGCTGATGAAAAAAATGTATATTCTGCAGTTTTGGGGTGAGGTGTTCTGTAGTTGTCTTTTAGTTCCATCTGTTCTAGATTCCTGTTTAACTTCAATGTTTCTTAGTTGATTTTCTGCCTTGATAATCTATTGCTCTCAGTGGAGTTTTGAACACTCCCATATTGTTGTATTGTTGTCTATCTCTTTTCTTAGGTCTAGTAGAATCTTTTTTGTAAAAAGGGCTCTGGTGTTGTGTGTGTGTGTGTGTGTGTGTGTGTGTGTGTGTGTGTGTGTGTGTGTAAAATTGTTATATCTTTTTGTTGAATTGATTATTATATAATAACTATCTTCATCATTTTCTTTTTTTCTTTGTCTTTTCTTTTTTTTATTTTTACTGTTGTTAAAGTCTGTTTTATCTGGTATGAGAATGACTATTCCTACTCATTTTTTGGTTTCCATTTGCATGGAATATTTTCCTCTACCCCTTTACTTGAGTCTACAGGAAAGGTGTGTTAAGTTGGTGTCTTGGAGGCAGATTTTTAAAAAAATCTATTCTGGCATTCTATATCTTTTTTTAGTGGGGTATTGAGACCATTTACACTCAGCATTAGTAATAATATGTAAGGTACTATTCCATTCATCATACTAGTTCTTATCTGGTTGTTTTATTTATTATTTATTTATTTATTTTCGATTGTGTTGGTGTTCCATAAGGCTTGTGAACTTCATGATTTCCTGCATTTTTCTCTGGGTGTATTTTGACCCTTTGTTTCAGTATTTGGAACTCCTTTGAGTATTTCTTGCAGAGCTGGTCTAGTGGTGGCAAATTCCCTCAGTGTTTGCTAGTCTTAGAAAGATTTCATTTCTCCTTCATCTATGACACTTAGTTTTATGGGACACAAAATTCTTGGCTATTATTCTGTTTGAGGAGATTGAAGATGGGGCTCTAATCCCTTCTGACTTGTAGGTTTTCTCCTTAGAAGTCTACTATTAGTCTGATACATTTACTTTTGTAAGTTATTTGATGCTTTTGCTTCACTGCTCTTAAAATTATTTCGTTCACTTTAACTTTGCATAATTGGATGATTATATGCCTTGAGGATAACCTTTTTGCAATGACTCTTCTGGGGGATCTTTGGGTTTCTTGTATCTGGATGTTAACTTCCCTGGTCTTCCCAGAGATTTATTCCTCCATTATTCCTTAAAATAAGTTTTCCAAATTTGTTGCTTTTCCTTCTTTCTCAGGAATATCTATGATTTTTAGGATTAAATATTTTATGTGATCCCACAGGTTTTGGAGAATTTGTTCTGTTCCTTTGATTCTTTTTTCTTTATTGTTGTCTGTTTATGTTAATTCAAAAGTCTTATTTTCAAATTTTGAGATTCTTCTGCTTGTTCTAGTCCACTGTTAAAACTTTCCAGTGCATTTTGTATTTCCAAGAATGATTCTTTCATTTCTAGAATTTCAACTTGCTTTCTTTGTTTGTTTGTTTTTCCTTTAAGTTGTCTATCTCTTGGAGAGTTTTCATCCATGTCCTCAATAGTTTTTTAAAAATTTATTTATGTTGATTTTCAATTTTCTCCTGAAGCTCCTAGATCAACTTTATAATCAACCTTTTGAAATCTGTCTGGAGTGCCAAAGATTTCATTTTAGCTAGGGTCCATTGCTGAAGAGTTAGTGTGGTTCTTGTGTGGGTGTCAAATTCTGTTTTTTTCATATTGTCAGAATTGTTGTTCTGGTTCCTTATCATTTGAGTAAACAATTTCTTCTCATCTGTGGTCGACAGGAGACTGATGTAGGCACTGTAGTGTTCCCTTGGTTATATATAGCCTTGGTTAGGGGAGTTTCTCAATTGCTAGCTATAGTAGTCCTGTGCTGGGTACCTGCACCGGTTCACGGCATCCTGAGTGGCTGGAGTGGCTTCTAAAGTGGAGTTATCTGGGGTCTGGAATCAGGCCTTTCCCAAAGTTGAGGTATTATATCTAATGTGATGGGCTGTGTTGTTGACCTCTGGTCAGATGGTGATGCCTGTGGAAGAGAGTCACCTGTGATGGTAACTGTGGGGTTTCTCTTTGGCAAATGTTATTCCAAGGAAATGCCCAGCCAACCTAGGTGGAGGGTGGGGCTTTGAGGATTAGCTATGTTTTCTGTCTGTGATGAGCCTTCAAGGGGCGTGGGGAAGGAAAGGAACTCAAGCACACCCAGATGTGGTTTGGGGGAGTCCCAGGCCACTAGAGTGATGCTGTTATGCAGGGCAGGCACAGAAGAGTTGACTCAGGGAGGGAGTGTTGCTATGGCAATGGGTCCACTGAATTCCCACCTTAGCCTCAGGCTATTTGCCTTCTGAATATCAAAGTGCAATCAGCCTCAGGGTCTCAGAGGTTCTCAAGGCAGCCTGCTCTGGCCAGAAACTGTCTGCAGCTGTGGAGTTTGTCCTTAGGGCAAGCCTCCTCCCAAGCTCGGAAAGTAGCCATGCCAGGGAGGAGCTCCTGGGATATGGCATCTGGCAATGTACCTCTCTATGTGGGCTTCAGCAGGGTATGGTTGTGGGTCCTACAAAGCTCCAGGGCCCCTCCAAGCCTATGGCAGGAGCATAGAACCCCTCACGTATCTTCCTCACTGTGTCTGGAGACTGAAGGTGGTCTGTGATTCAGATGAGAGTCTAGCTAGCTCAAGCCTAGGTTGATGGATTTTTCTCTTCTTTGCACTATGTGGTTATTGTATTTTTTTTTTTTTCCCAGTGAGTTATGGGGCATGCTGTCAGTCCTGTTTCTCTCTGGGTGCTGAGGAGACTTGCTATCTTGGTTTATGCCATGGGAGAAACACATCATAACTGTCTCACATCAGCCGTCATAATCTCCTCCCCTTTCCTACCTTATTAATGACAAGTATATATATTTTAGTGATAAAACTATTGATTTATGTTCTCATTTAGGAAACTTTAGGTGATCATTTCCTATAATCTGTATATTAATTATCTCTTTGAGTTGTTCTGATTTTTTTCCACACGAGGAAATGAGGCTGAGATATTAAATGAGTTGCCCAGATAACAAAGTGAGTGACAGAGCTGAGATTAGATCCTAGACCTCAGGATTTCCATTTTGTAGTTCTTTTCATGACTGCAGACTAGGGCTCCCATTACCCCTGCAGTCTTCACTGCCTTCTTCAGTGAATGTCCTTCAGCAAGAGATGGGATGTCCCTGTATCAGAGTTCTAATTAGTGCACCAAGAAGGTTGCGGTGGTCCGCTTCCCAGGGATATTGTAAGAACAATAATCAATAGCTATAAAATACTCTGCAATATGCAGCGTTGTACAAACACCAACATGGCACAACCAAGTCTATTTCACAGTAATTAACTTGATATCCAATAAGGAAGAAATCAGTAGAGCAATTCCTACATGACTTTGCAAAAATGCCTATTGCCTCATATCTTAAAAAGTGGTTCACAGTCAGAAAAGAGAATCAAGTTATTCATGTGAGTTTATCACAAGATGTTTGGTAGATGAATAGCTTTTCTTCTTTAATATTGTTCTTTAAGATACATGTGCCTTTTCAATAGGAAGTAATACTGAGTTTTATCAACAATGAGCATGAGTCCTCCATGAATAATAACTATTATGCACACAACAGAAATTATAGTTGTTCCTTGCTATACCCAGGAGATTGGTTCCAGGGTCCTGTGGATACTAAAATTTGCAGGTGTCCAAGTCTCTTATATAAAATGGCATAGTGTTCCCAGCATATAACCTGTGCACTTCTTCCCATATAATTTAAATAATCTCTAGATTGCTTATACTACCTAGTGCCATATAAATGCTATGTAAATAATTGCTATACTGTATTATTTTTCAATTTGCATTATTTTATTGTATGATTTAAAAAATTTTGATTTGTAGTTGGGTGAATTCTCTAAAGTAGAATGTGTTGACATGAGGAGAAGACTGTATTTCTAGTTTGTATAATTAACCCACAGGGAAGGTAACTTCATCTCCATTTTATAGATGAGAGAATCAAGGTTCAGAAGATGAAGTAACTTGATTAGGGTCAATTCATTAGCAAATGATAAAGGTAGGGTTTGAATCCATGGCTGTTTGAGTCTAGGGAGTTTTTTCTCCAGTTTTTAAAATGGTGGTAAATACATTTAACACAAAATTTGTCATCCTAACCACTTTTAAGTGTAAACTTCAGTAGAAGTAAATACATTTATAATGTTGTACAACCATCACCACTGTCTAGATCCAGAAGTCTTTTCATTTTGTAAAACTGAGACTCTATACTATTAAACTGTAACTTGTACCCCTTCCCCTATCATCTGGTAACCACCAATTCTATTCTATGGCTACTCTAAGTAACTCATATAAATAGATCATACTGTCAGTATTTGTCTGTTTGCTATTAGATTTTCTTCAGTTAGCATAATGTCCTCAATATTTATTCATGTTATAACACATATCAGAATTTCATTCTTTTTAAGGCTAATATGCCATTGTATAAATATATCACATTTTGCTTATCTATTCCTCCCTCAGTGTATAGATAAGTAGAAATTTGATCCTTATTTTTGGAGGCAGAGCCTAATGGAAGGTATTTGGATCATGGGGACAGATTTCTTGTAAATAGACTAATACCTTCCCTGAGGCTTGGGGAGACGGAATGAGTGAGTTCTTACTCTTAAAAGTTCCCTAGATAATTGTTTGAAAGCTCCCGGCACCTCCTCTCCCCCTTTGTTTCCTTTCTCGTCATGTGATCTCTGCAGTCACTGGCTCCCTGTGCCTTCTGGTGTGAGTGGAAGCATCTTGAGGCCCTCACCAGCAGCAGGTGCTGGTGCTGTGCTTCTAGTATAGTCTACAGAGCCATGAACCACATAAACTTCTTTTTATCTTTTTAATAAACTAATCTGACTTGGGTATTCCTTTACAGCAACACAAAACAGACTAAGACAAGTTGTTTCTATATTTTAACTGTCGTAAATAATGCTTAATACATGGGTATTAAAATACCTCTTCCCTATCTTGCTTTTAATTTGATGTAATACACACATACTCACAAGTAGAATTGCTAGATCCTATAATAATTTTTAGAATTACCATACTGTTTGCAAAAACAAGTGAGTCATTTTACTTTCTCATCAATGCATAACATTTCTAATTTTTCCTCATCCTTGCCAGTACTTTTTTTTTGTTATTTTGATAGTAGCCATTTTAATGGGTAACAGGTAGTATTGTTTTACAGTTTTGAATTGCATTTCCTTCATGATTATTGATGTTGAGCACCTTTTCATATACTTATTGGTCACTTGGATAAGTTCTTTGGATAAATGTTTTTGAATCAGGTTTTTTTTTGTAGTTGAGTTTTAGAAATTCTCTACATAACTTAGATAATAGTCTCATCAAATAGATGATTTGCAAATATGTTCTCCCATTCTGTTGGTTGTTTTTGCACTATGTTGATATTGTCTATTGGTGTTATTTTTTAATTTAATGAAGTCTGGCAGTGCCTTTAATGTCATATCTAAGAAATTATTGTCAAATCTAATGTTGTGGAGCATTTGCCCTGTTTCCTTTTAAGAGTTTTATAGTTTCAGGTCTTACATTTAAAAGCCTTTGATACATTTTGAATTGACTTTTTGTACACTGGTTAGGTAAGGGTCCAACTTTATTCATTTTTATGTGGCTATCTAGTTTTCCCAGCACCATTTGTAGAAAAGACTGCTCTTTTCCCATCGAATGGTCTTGGCACCTTTGTCAAAAATAATTTGGCCATATATGCAAGGGTTTATTTCTATGCTCTTGATTCAATTCCATTGGCATGTATGTCTGTCTTTGTGCAAGTACCACACTGTTTTGATTATCGTGGCATTGTAGTAAGTTTTGAAATCAGGCAATATGATAAGTTCTCCAGTTAGATTCTTTTTTCAAGATTATTTTTGGTGTTCAGTGTCTCTTGAGATTCCCTATGATTTTTAGGTTGAGTTTTTCTATTTCTGCAGAAAACACTATTGAGATTTTAAGAGATAGTGGATTTAACCTGTAGGTCACTTTGAGTAACATTGACATCTTCTCAATATTGTCTACAAATCTGTGAATATAGAATATGTTTTCATTTGCTTATGTCTTCAGTTTCCTTCAGCAATGTTTTGTATTTATCATTGTACAAATTTTCACCACCTTGGTTAATTCCTAAATATGTTATATTCATTGAAGCTATTTAAATGAGATTGTTTTTATAATTTCCTTTTCATGTTTCATTGTTAGTATAAAAAAATAAAGTTGACTTTTGTGTGTCTATTTTGTATCCTAATACTTTGCTGAATTCATTTATTAGTTATAAAAGGTTTTTAGAGCCGGGCTTGGTGGCTCAGCCTATAATCCCGTGCCTTTGGGAGGCTGAGGTGAGTGGATTGCCTGAGCCCGTGGGTTCGAGACCCACCTGGGCAGTGAGACCTCATCTCTACAATAAATCAAAAAATCAGCTGGGCATGGTAGCGCCTGCCTGTAATTCCGGCTACTTGGAAGGCTGAGGCAGAAGGATCGCCGGAGCCCAGCAGGTCGAGGCTGCGGTGGCCGGGAGTGGCCACTGCACTCCAGTCTGGGCGACTGAGTGAGACTCCAACTCAAAAAAAAAAAAAAAATTAAAATTAAAAAAAATAAATAAATAAAAGGTTTTTTGTATGGAGTTTTTAGGGCTCACTAGATATGGGATCATATCATCTGTAAATACAGATAATTTTACTTTTTTCTTGCATTTGGATGCCTTTTATTTTTCTTGCCTGATTGCTCTGGTTAGAACTTCCAGTGCTTTGTCAGATAGAAGTGGCAAAACACAAGCATCTTTTTCTTGTTCCTAATTTTAGAGAAAAAGTTTTAGGCTTTTCACCATTGACAATAATGTTCATTGTGGTTTTTATATATGGTTTTTATGACGTTGAGAGGGTTTCTTTTTTAGTTTTTTTTTTTTTTTTTTTTGGTCATGAAACAGTGTTTGAATTTTGTGAAATGGTTTTTCTGTATTACTGTAACTAATTATGTGTTTTTCCTTGGTCTTGTTAATGTGTATTACACATTATTAAATTGATAAATGTTTGTATGCTGAACTATTCTCACACTAAGTGAATAAATATCACTTCATTATGGTGTATACTTCCTTTAATGTGCTGCTGAGTTTAGTTTGCTAGCCTGTTGCTGGGAATTTTTACATCAATATTCTAAGATGTGTTGCTTTAAAATTTTCTTGTAGTATCTTTTTCTGGTTTTGGTATCAGCGCAATGCTAGCCTCAAAGAATGAATTGGGAAGTCTTTCCTTCTTGTCTTTTACTTGGAAAAGTTTGAGAATAATTGGTGTTAGTTCTTTAAATATTTGGTGAAACTCACTGGAAGTCTGTTTTGTCTGAGACTATCATAGCCTCCTCTGCTCTCTTTTTGTTACCATTTGCATGGAATATCTCTTTCTATCCTTTCACTTTTAATCTTCTCGGGTCCTTGAAGCTCATGTGAATCTCTTGTAGACAGCATTAGTTGCATCATGATTTAAAAATCCATTCTGACAATCTCTGTCTTTTGATTGGAGAGTTTAGTTCATTCACATTTAAAGTAATTAATATTCAGGAAAGACTTACCTCTGTGTCCTTGTTATTATATTTTTTTATACAACTTATAGCTATTTTGTTCCTAATTTTCTGCATTGTTATTTCCTTTTCTGCTTAGTTGACTTTTTTGTTGTGAAATGTATAAATTTCTTTCTCATTTTTTGATCTGTATTTAATAGCTATTTTCTTTGTGGTTACTATGAAGATTACATTTAATATCCCCAAATTACATACTCCATGACACTCTCCATCCCTGTCAATTTTCTTTATATTGGATCTTTATACATTTGGTGCCCAAATCATAAACTAATAATTATTTTAAGTCCATTCATCTCTTGATTTATATACAAAATATAGCCGGGTACAATAATACTAGAGTGTTAGACTAATAATACTTTCTTAAAATGTATTAGTCTCTTAAATTATGCAGAAAACCAAAAGTGGGGTTGTAAACCATTGTTACAATAATACAAGCTTTTATAATTGTCCATTTATTTACCTTTATCAAGATCTTTGTTTCTTCCTATACCTTCAAGCTACTGTTTGGTGCCCTTTTATTTCACTCTGCTGTGCTCCCTAGGCATTTCTTACAGGGCAGATCTGGTGGAAACTAACTTTTTAGTTTTTGTTTATTTGAGAATGTCTTAATTTCCTCCTCACGTTTGAAGAACAGTTTTGCTGTTAAAGTTATGTGTTTCTTTTAGTATTTGAATACATTAGCCCACTGCCTTCTGTCCTCCAAAGTTAAATCTGATGGAGAAACTCATTGTGGATTTTTCTCCTAAGACAAGTTGCTTCTGTCTTGCAGCTTTCACGGTTCTCTCTGGCTTTGACTATTGAAAGTGTGATTACAACGAGTCTCCTTGTAGATCATTGAGTTCGTCTTGCTTGGGGTTTCTTGGATGTCTATGTTCATGTATTTCAGCCAAACCGGAAAGTTTTAAGCCATTATTTCTTCAAGTAGTCACTCTATCCCAAATAGCATCTCCCTCGTCTCCTCCTGAGACGTCCACAACGTGTATGTTTTTGTCTGCTTGATGGTGCACTAGAGGTCCCTCAGACCCTTCAGTTTCTTTCATCATTGTTTTCCTTTGATGCCTGAGACCAATAGTTTCTATTGCTCTCACTTCAGTTTTGCTGATTTTCCTTCCACTTGCTCAAATGTGCCATTGACTCCGGCTAAGTGAATTTTTTATTTTAGTTATTGTACTTTTTCACCCCCAGAATTTATACTTCTTAGGTTGTCAATTTCTTTATTAATATTTCTGTTCTGTTCATAGTTTTTTCCTTGAGTTTCTTCACATCTTCCTTTAGTGCTTTGGGCACCTTTAGGAACATTGTTTTAACGTTTCTGTCTAGTAGATTATGATTGTTGATTAACTTATTTTTCTTCACATAGGCCATACATTCCTGTTCCTTTGCATGTCTTGTGCTCTCTTTTTAAACTGGGTATTGTGTCTACTGATTTTATAACTCTAGAAATTAGGTTCTCCCTCTTCCTCTGCATTTGCTGCTTTTCGTTATTGTTTTTTTTCTTGATTGTTGTAGGCTGTCTCTGTGCCGATGGTCAGCCCGAGGTGTAAACTTCAGGTCTTTTCTGATTCTGTGCCTTTCCTGGGGTTTGCACAGTCACTTTTTAGTTTTTCTATATATGGAGCTGTCTTTACTCTCTGTCTCTCAAAAAGGTGAAAAAAATAAAGAGGGAAGAAAAGGCACTGGCCTTCTACATCCCTTTGAATTCACTTCACCTTGAGGAAGAGGGTCTTGCAACAGAGGAGGTACAACACAGTCCATGCTAGCTTCTCTGCTCCTCTGTGATCAGATGCAGCCATCAGTGGTCAGAGCACAGATTGCTGATAGTTGGAAGACAGAGTTACTTTTTTGGCCACCCTGGATTCTACAAGCTGTGTGCAGGTTGCTCCAGGATCACATGCACAGCTGCTGTGGGGCTGAGGGTTAGGGATGGGTGTCTGCTATTCTACCAAGAGCTGAAATTTCAAAATGACACTCTCCATCCCCTGTCAGTTTTCTCTGTATTGGATCTTTATACATTTGGTGCCCAAAACATAAACTAATAATTATTTTAAGTGCATTCATCTCTTGATTTATATACAAAATGTAGCTGGTTACAAAGCTTTTCCTGGAAACTGCAAACCTTCAATAAATTCGAGCTTCAAAATAGTTCCATCAAATTCTGTCAGTACAGTTCCAACTTGATGGATAGGTTAGCTGCCCAATCTAGGACCACGAATTACACTAATTTTTTTTAACCTCCATGTCGTTCAGACCCAAGGCTTTTATTTATTTTACTGATCTAATGTAGAGCAAAAGTCCCTATATGACACATACCTCTTTTATTTCTAGCTCCAAGTAGAACTGATAATAAAGAACTGGAAAGAGCAGCATAATTTTGGTTGTAGCAAAGTTTAACAACAAAAATTTATGCAGCAAATTTTAGTTTCATTGAATAGCTTACCAGATCATGAATGAGCAGTCCTTACTATGTAAACATTCTATGTAATTTTATGTCATTCCCAGGATCCCCTGTGGTCTAATAGTGGGTTGGATTCTACATTGACAAATATGGATGAACAGTTGCTTTTCTTAAAAAAAACAAAACAAAACATTTTTACCAGTGATTTTCAGTCTAACTCCATGATTATGTTCTTGCCAGCTGCCCACAATAGTTATCATCAGCTGGATATCTTTCTGCGTCTCAACTTTCAGATCTTTAAGTGGAATTTTAAACATAATTCTACTTTTTTCCATTCCCAGTACTTATGTAGAACAAATGCTAACCATCCCAAGTATGGTAGTTTTCCATATTTTGAAGATCAATTTATTTTCACTGTGTGTACACGTGTATGGATACTAATAAAACTTTATTGACACATAATAGGAAACAGTACTCAAAAGTAAAGATACAATTCAGTAGTTTATCAAAAAGCAAACACCTGGAGACACTTCAAAGTAAAAAAATTACCAGACAACTTAAGTTTGCTTTTTGCTCTAGTCACTACCTCCCTTTCTCTTCCCTAAAGCACTGGGTATCATACAGCATATATTTTTTACGTGTGACATTTTTTTTTTTTGCTTAATGTCATGTTGACCAAACTCATTCACTGCTATATAGTGTTTAATGGTGTCATTATATCACCCTTCATTTATTTTCTATTCTACTATTGATGGACATTTATATTAGTGTTTTTGGCCCTCTGATTAATGTTGCAATGGAAAAAGTCTTACTTACGTCTGTTGTTCACACATACATGCATGTAGCTGTCATACAGTTACAACCAGCATGACTCATGAACAAGGACTGTCTACGGTCTATTTCACTATGTAATACTTAACTATATTGCAGTGTTTGTAAAACTGTACTCCAGTAAGCATGGTGTGACAGATGTAGCAATTACATCCTCACCGACACTTGATGTTGTTAGTCTTTATAATGTTAGCTATTCTTATAAGAATACATTGGCATCACAATGGAGCTTCAGATTGCATTGCCTTGATTATTTATACAATGGAGTACTTTTTTGAGCAATTTAGCTATTCTTTTCTGTGATATACCTACTCAAGCCTAGTGCCTAATTTATGCTGGGTTAGCTGCCTCTTTCTTATTGATTTATGTGATCGTGGAAATTTTGTTATATTAATTAATATTAATAAGATCTGAAGTGTTATGCCTGTTTTCAAATTACTGATATTAATGATTCATTCATTGCTTTTTACAAAATCATTTTGCTAGGGTTTATCAATTTCATTGTCTTTCAAATAACCAGTTTTTAACCTTAATCTTTGTTGATATTGTCTATTTTGTATTTGTTTTAAATTTCATGATGTTTTCTCCTATCTTTATTATTTTCTTCCTTCTTTCTTGGAGGGTAAATTAGCTGTTATTTTCTTGATTTCTAAAAATCAAGATTATTGGCTTTCAGCCTTTCTCCTTTTCTAATGTATACACTGAAGGCTACAGATTTCACTCTAAAGTTCCCAAAGTTTGATATACCATATTTCATAATATTTAAACATATTTTCTTATTGTCATTTTGATTTCTTTTTTGACCTACTGGCTATTTAGAAGAGTATTTCGTAATTACTCTACAAGGTTTTCTAACTATAGTTATTGACTTCTCACTGAAATGTACTGTGGCCAAAGAAAATACTCTATAGAATTAAAACCTTTAGTACATGCTAAGACTTGCTTTATGGTTCAATTTCTAGTCAGTTTAGATAAATGTTTCATGTTTCATATTTTCTCTTAAAAATAACGTATATTCTTAAATTGTTAGATGTCTACATAGGTAACTTAGATCAATTCCCAATTCCATTAATTAGTTTGTTTATATTTTTAATACTTTCACTGAATTTTATTTGGTCTGTTCATTTGGTCAATTACTGACAGAAGTATTTTTAAATCTCCCATGATGGTATTATGTTATCTCTTTTAAGTTCTGTTCTTTTGTTGTTGTTGTTGTCTATATTTTGAAGCCACATTATGAGGTATATGCACACATAGAGTTGTTACACCTTCCTGGTGCCCTGAAGATTTTTCATTGGGAATTGAATCTTCTATTCTATTCTTCTATGATGCAAGCAGTTGCAACATTACTGAAGATACCTGTGCTTTGCCTTACCTTAACTAATTAGGCTGATTAGCAGTCAGTTGTTGGTCCCACAGTATTCATTGCTATCTCTCAAAGTCACAGCCACATTCTTTCTTTCTTGATTTGGCAACTCAATGCACACATTCTCTCCTCCTATACATACTGTGTTCCTGAGATAATCACTTATCCCAAGTCAGGCCACTTCTCTCAAGGATTTTTTTATTTTGCAGTTGGGGAAGTCAAGGTTTCCACTTGTTTGCTTTGAGGTATTATGATCCCAAAGTTTCCAGGGACCACAAGAAGGGAGTTTAAAATTGAAACTATGAAAGTTGAGGCGAGATGATGAGGAGAAATATGAAGGCCCGAAGGGATCACCTGAGCCCTAAATCCAGTTGTACCTGAAGATTGCGGGTTCCTACTCTTTAGTCTCAGTCTTAGACCCTTTTAGTATGGGAGCCAGTAAATAGTTTTCTTTTCCTGTAGGCCGATTTGACTTTTTGGTACTCACAATTGAAAGTTCTGACTTCGTGGATCCCACCGTTCCTTCATAATTCTTGTCCAATGTCATTGTATTGTTCCTTCGATGCCTCTCCCACTAGACTGTAGTATCCACGCAAACAGCAGCAGCAGCTCATTGTTCAGAGCTGCATCCCGATACCCAGAACAATCTGACCTACTACTGGTACTCAGTAATACTGAATGACTGGAGAACCCAAGCCAAGAATTTTCTTAGCCATACTCTCAAAGGTTTTATGAAATTAACACTATGGAGCTATTTTTATGTGCATGAGAGTTTTCAGTTGGGTTTCAAAACGATGATAGTATTTACACACAAACACATACATCTACAGGAATGCACTTAAATTTATCTATCAGTCATCTTCCATAGAATTAACGATTGCCCGTGATCTCTGATGTGAATGAAATTAATGCCCTCCTTTGCTGTTTGAACCTGGGCTATCGATTTCTCCAAGCTGTGGTTTGCTTGACAGTGAAGAGTGCTTACCTCCAGGTAGACACTTACTAACAAGGCTCTTGGAAAATAGAATTACTAATAGTACGAAAGAACTAACTAGATAACCAGAAGGGAAGAGAGAACTTCTGGTCAGCTCAAAACCAAAGTGCTTGAGTGGACAAAACCAAAGGCCAGGGCTGCATAACACTGACATTTTATTAGAATTCATTTGTAACAAATGGAACTTGTGTCAGCAAAGAACTGATTTTCATACAGACTTCTTTCGCCACCAATGTAACGAAGTAAGAAAATAAAAAGCACGCCTTTCATTCTGTAAAACATTTACGCGTACTACTAATTAGAGGTAATTGTATTTTTTAACAAGCCATTTTACAAGTAATTTTTTTAAATTTCTCAGTCTATGCATCCAAAACGAGAGCAAAGAACACAACTGTTATCATCTTTGTAAAGACACTCCAAGCTTGGATGGCAAAGCCACATAACGGATGGATAGGGCGAATCTGTAGCCTTCTGGTCTCTGCTGGAGTATCAGGGACCCATAAACCCAGAAAAGAAAAACAAAAAGGGAGGTGAACATAGAAGAGGGGACTAACACAAAGCAGAATCAAAGATAAACAGGAAAGAAAAAAACATGTGCATGCCTGCAGACTTTTTTCCCTTCCTGTTTCTATGCTGTGTTATTTACATACACACAAATGAATTTCAGAAGCAGTTTCTTACAGATGGGTTCAAGTAATAACATTATTGGGTGTAGAATCAATAGGGCAGTGCATAGTACAAAGGTATAGAAAGTGCAAAGTTCCCTAGAGGCCCTTCCCTCCCCTGGCTGTCCTCGCCGTCATCTAACCATGCAAATCATTGTTAAAAAAGAGCTAAAATAAAGTTCTGTACAAATCACTTTTTATATATTTTGATTTTTTTACCATTGTAACTAATTACAAAATTATACATAACTACACGTACATAGGTAAATAATAGCACCGTACTGGTTATGGAGATGAAAATAATCGGAAACTTGGAAGTGTATGGTGATGGCAGATAAAGATGTTTACCCGGGAAATTAAAACTTGAATGGGTGTACAGAAAGCACAGAGTGGAATGCACATCAATGACGGTAAGGGAGTGAGTTCTAGGAACAGCTCCCGAACAGTAAATAAGATTCCTGGATTCGTCTCCACCTCGTTCGTCTATGGTATGCATCCCATTCATTTTCTTCTCGTGATTACTGTCCGCTTTCCCTTTGCCAAATGGGCAGGTCTGTTTCGGGAGAGAAGCTGCTCACTGGCCAATCATTCTGGTGTGCGATACTCCACCGGAGTCTACATGCCCAACATGGCATGTCTGGATGATGCAATGTCTGTCTGACCCCCTTTGTTTCACTAAAAGAAAATTATAGCACTGAGTAATCTGGCACTTGGATAAATCTCCAGAAGATGCAAACTAAAACAAAGCAATAACAGACGCACACAGTACACATTCTTCTCTGGTTCTGATGTAGGTTCGAGAGTCTCATTCTGAGGTAGCCTTCTAGATACTTTTTTTTTTTTTTTTTTTTAGTATTATATATATTTTCTTTTTTTTTTTCTTTTTCTTTTTCTTTGTTTTTTACAAAAGTGCTCAAATACAATGCTTGCGAGTGTTTGGTCTCTTGGATTTCATTCTGCTAGCAATGGGAAAATGTGGGAAACAAAAATCCTTCCATGCAGAATATCCTTGAAGCTAAAATTAAACCAAAGTATTATGCCTATACCAAAACTCTTGAAGAGTTCCTTGGGTATTCTGAGGATTCTTTAACGTCATGTAAAATGTGGCAAACTCATGCCATCATCATGGCTTCCTATAGAAATTATGTTGGGAGAATTGGGGGTGATAAATATTGTTTATTTCCCTCTTAGAAAAATCCTAATGGAATATCAAACATATTCCAAGGTTGCCGATGACGTCTGCTACTAAAATAAGTTTGGTGCAGTTACTGCAAGTTCCAGAGCAGATTTGGAAGGGATTATAAATAAAATGAGTAACTTTTCCTGATGTTGACGCTTACAAAAAGAAGAAGGGCCCTGATTATCCAAGTGCTTTGGGCTGGTACAATCACTAACATCCCCGACTTGGCTGAAAACTAGGAATGCATATTATTCAAAGAGTTTTTGTACATGTGGTAAACAGATAATGCTTTAATAAGAAAGAGGAACAGATACGAACAACTAATGAAAATACGAACCGAAGCTGAAAAGAAATGCTATCAAAATAGGCATCAATTATAAGGCACTCTAAATGCAAAACTAAAATCAAAACAAAACAAAGTACAGCACTTCCCAGGAATGCTGTATGCCATAAAATGTTTCTGACCGAACAGAGTAACATGAGTTTGGCTTTGCCCCTGTTACATATCATAAATGCAAATTTCATAGCACATACTATAGACAATATACGATTGAATACACTGTTTTTTAAACAACTTGATAGCTGATATATTACAACATTCTCCCATCCTAAAGGGATATGCACTGACCTTTCCCACATGCACACCTCTTAGATATTTAATATTTTTTTTTATTGCACTAGAGTGTTAGAAGTATTGAACTTTGTTGGAAGCCTGGCTAACAAAACAGGATTTGTGAAGATGACGGGGTGGGGTGGGGTGGGGGTGAGTGAGAGACTGGGGAGGAAGTTAGGGGGTGAGGTTTGACAATCACTGATGTGCATTTCTCATTTCCCTTTCAAGGAACCAAAGTTTTATGATATTAAAAAATACCGGGATGCCATAAAATTGAGAATAAATCGAAAAAATGTTGACAACAGTTTTTCTACATTTAGAAACAACTCAATCATGGAAGAACTGACCGATAGCTAGATCTCTTTTTTTGTGTGGACACACTGTCTATATATACATAAACATCCTTATAAAGTATGGATATAGATGTATATATGTTAGCAGCAACTTTATACTTTGCGCCTCCCTGTTGATTCCAAAAACAAAACCAAAAAACAGAACGAAATAAAATTCTCTTTGATTATCTGAAGAGAATGGGTGCTTTCTCACCAATCAAAACAGAACAGAAGTGTAGAAGTCTGACGAGACTAATACTGTAGATTAAGAGTACTGCACAAAAATGTGCAAAATTTCAAATGACTGGATATTTCTACAGCAAGATATTACGGATAACAGTTCTACAGCTTAAAAAAACCTACGATTTGGAAATAAAAAAATGAAGAGTTATGTAACTTTTTTAAAATTCACTTTATCGAATGATACATCTTGTTAAAAAAAAGTTGACACAGTTCGAAATGAAGCACAGGTCAGCAGTATCTTTACAAGACTAAAAAACTAAATCAAAGACTTTCTTTTTAAACATCCCCCCCTTTCCCCCTGAAATGTTATTATGAGCAGTATGGCGGGAAGGGGTGACGTCGAAGCAGAGTCCATTTTGCGGCGAGAAGCTACCCCAGCACGTGTCTTGCGTTGAGCTGCAGGACTCTGGCAATTTCTCCTTGCACCTGTCAAGCAATCCTGAACAAGATGGTGGTTCTTTGCTGTGGTGTCTTCTCTCCTTGATTCTGAATCCTTGAGGGATCTGTAAATAAAATCCTTCAGATGCCTCATCAGTCAGGATTCTCGTTCTTATTTTTCGGGTTAGATTATTAAACTGTGAAGTCTTGGTCCACCTGGAATAATTTGCTTTTAATTTGCTTTGTGTGTAATAGTCCCACTAAGTAGTTGTTAGCTAGGAAGTTAAGAAGGACTTCTCAAGTGCCCTGTATGGCTCAGAAGAGACTCCATGGATATTGAAGGGCTGTAGTAAAAATCCAGAATGGGTCAGGGGTTTCTACGTTGCATAGTGGTCAAAGCTGCCCAGGTACTCTAGTGCGGCTCGATAGCAAAACTGATACTGATCCTGCGGGAGATAAGACGGAGAAAGGTGAGAAGGTTCCGTGAGTCTATTTTCATAGAAAAATAAAAATAAGAATCAATATCGGAAAACAAAGGTAGATCTACATGGAGGGACAGCCACTGCATTTGTCAATCAATTCAATCCAATGACCCATCGGTTAGAGTGAATGAAAAACAATTAGCCACACGGGCTGTTCATCAACTCCACCAATCGATTTGACTAAAACAGCTTCTCAATCCCAAGTAGTAGCAGGTCCTAGAGAACATTACCTTCTAGACAAGTGTCTTTCAAGTAGTGTCACACCATCGCCACCAACTGAACATGCAAACTGCAGATGCCACATGAGCAGATAATTGTAAAAGTCATACACACAAAGGTTTTACGATGATCTGCCTATTTACGACAACAGATTCTCAGTTTGCATACTTAGTAGAGTCGGAAGCAGATACGAGCCGACCTGAGAAGAGTCTAGATTTATTTATCTTCTGGGCTACTGCCAACTGAATTTGAATTTTTTTTTTCTTAAATTATGATCGGGCGGTAGACCTTTGCTGCCTGCAGTCAAAATTACTCACAATCATTTCTGATGTTCATATATAAGATAAAAAGACAGCCAAAAAAAATAGATGGCGAGGGAGACCAGGCACACAAAGCCATTTACACCAGGCTCTGGACTGTCAAGCTTTTCATCCCTGAAAACGGCATCACGAGATTGGCTACCCACATCAAAAAACACCTGTGCCATTTGGCCTAATTTAGTCTGATTGCTAGTTGTCTGTTCTAGAAAGGCACACACTGAAATAACACAGTATGAAACATGCTTTTTTCAGATGAGGAAGAACACTGTCATATTGGAATAAATTGGAGCATTGTTGGAGAGATGGAAAAATTACAATTTACACATGACTATAGGGAGAAGAAAAAGTAGGATTTTTTCCCCCATAAAAGAAACCTATTTTCAGTAGCCAATGGGGCTGAAAGTAGATAGTTTCTATTTTGCTTGAATGTGCATTTTTCCACAATAAAAATGGTAATGCAATATAAATGGAGTTTTCCTATCTTGTCACAATAAGTTGCCAGGCTAAGTGTGAAAGCTTTTCAAACGTCCCATTTCCCTCTGTCACCCCCAACACCCATTAAGTTTCTCAGGCTAACATAATGTTTTGAGTATTGCAAGCCAAATGCTTGCGCTGCTTCGAAATCAAAGTCTGGAATATATTGAGGCTGATGAATTTAGGAACACATATAAATTGCATAATTTGGTGGCCTTTTGTGAACCCTAAACACTGTCATTAATATGGGTCTGAGAAATGAATGCTCAATAGACCAGACTGGCTAAATCACGAACTCATATTATTATGAGAAATATCCAAATTTTCATATCAATTATTGGAATAGGAAATGAGGGGCTCATTTATCCAGGATCCAAATAATTTGAATGGTCATTGTTAAAACATACACGACAGAGCCGCTGATGTCTCTGCCGGCCCACGGAAAGAGAGGCGAGGTGTAAAATGAGTCGAGGGTGTGTGACCTGCCAAGGATGATGCTTTTTGTTTTTTGAGTTGGAGTCTCACTCTGTCGCCCAGTCTGGAGTGCAGTGGCCGCTTCCGGCCACCGCAGCCTGGACCTGCTGGGCTCCGGCGATCCTTCCGCCTCAGCCTCCCGAGTAGCCGGAATTACAGGCGTGCGCTACCAAGCCTGGCTGATTTTTTGATTGATTGTAGAGATGAGGTCTCGCTGCCAAAGCGGGTCTCGAACCTGCGGACTCAGGCAATCCACTCACCTCAGCCTCCCAAAGGCGCGGGATGACAGGCTGAGCCACCGAGCCCGGCTGGATGATGCTTTTTAAAATTTTACTTCTATTGATTTATTTTTATTTTAAAGACGTGGGGTGCGACTCAGGGTTGGCATACAAATAGTCATTGTGCAGGTAAAGTTTGGGCCTCACTTTGGTCCCCACTTCAGCTGGTTTGAGATCAGGTACCCTCAGGGATGAAGTGTGCCCCTCACATCATACTTTTCATATATTTACCTATGAATAGGTGCAATATATATTATATTAACATAGATCTAGTGAATTACATAAAACTGCCATTTTCTAGGTCCCAAATGGTCCAGTGGTGACAGTGAACATGGCTCAACCAAATGTCTCATCTGACGTAATTTCCACAACGAAACCAAGACATTGAGTCTGTCATCTCTTTTAAACAGGGGGAAAATGAGGTTCAAAAAACAATTCAACATCCTGATGCTTTCCGCACCGTATTTCATGTCGGGTGTAGACAGTCTCTACACTCTAGGAAGTCCTGGCTAGCAAACTGTAGGCTCTTGAGATGGGAAAATTGAATGGGATTTTTCTCACCTCTGTCTGTACCATGGCCGGCCGTTGTGTTCTTAACATTTTGACGGTCTGGAAGATATCTACAACTCCTTCATATCTCATTCTTTCCAAAACAATGCTTAGTGTTATGAAGACGCCAGTTCTTCCAACGCCCGCACTGTCACAATAACAAAGGCAACATTACTGGATGAGATGCTCACGGTCTTGACCATGTTAGGTGGGGACAGACATACTTCCACCAGCTTCCAGATTCCTTGTTTCCTCACTGCCACGTTCAGAAAAATGTGGCCTCAGGTCCACTAAGTGATTACTCTTGGGATGGTAACAGCATGTGTTATAATGGCATGTGAGAATGAACATAGAGCAACTGGGATTACATCTCATAAGACTTCTCAGTCTGGGTTATATCTCATTTTAGAAAGACCAAGAAAACATAAATATTGTAAAACAAATGAAAAAGAATAAAGAAAACAGAAGTTTATTCTATGCATGGAGATTCTGAAATTCATACTTTGCCTATTTTATATTTTTAATGTATGAAGTAATTCAGAATAAGGTAAAATAAATTTGGCATCTTCAACTTTCCTAACACATTATTCACTTTTTTATAGTCACTTAAATCTGTGCGGGATATCCCATCACCTAGACATATGGGTATATAACAAGGTATAGAAATTATTCAAATATTGCCATTGGTTATGATATGAGAAAAGAGATTCTATAACAGGGTTTTTTAAAATTTCTTTTTTTATAATATGGGATTTTCATTTAGTCTTCAGGAAGATTTATAGCTATCCTGTAAGTATAAGTACAGATTGCATAAATGTTATTTTTTTCCTGTATCCTGAAACAAAGCTTTTAACAGCTTCCCAGAGGGGTCTCTAATCTAAAACAAAAATGGCTAAGAGTCACTAATCTCTGAACTTATCTACTATTTTTAGATGACCAGCAGCTAAAACCCTAGGATTCTTTCTGCTACACTAGCAAGGTTTTGCTTTTCTCTATGCTGTCTTAACTGTCTTAAGATAATTCTGGAATCTCCACGCAGAAAGAAAGAAAATTAATTCATAGCTCCTGTGCACTTAAGAAATAGGAAAGCATCTGGAGATTTAGGTAATGAGGAAAACTGAATAATCTGAAAAATCCCTACATTTTTGGATCCTAATTAAACAGCATGTGTAACACTTGGGCACAGGCTATGGAAAATGGATGGATTCATTTACTTGGGGATGTAGCTGACAGGCATATATAAATAGCATGTCCCTTTATAAATGGGATTTCTAAAAAGTCTAAACAGAAATGTGAAGTGAGGGCTTTACAATCCGTGGGCAGTCTTTAAAAAATTACTTAGGATGTCTAGTAGCAGTGAAGGCTTCTGTTAAGATCAAGGAGATGACCTTGAAGTCCCTGCCATCCTTGAAAGTATCTCTTAGTTGTGAGAGACCATAAATTATAACCTTTTACTTGAATGGTCCTGGTACTCTGGAGTCTATCTTACCTTTTGCTCAAATGTAACAAAAATGTTGGGCGTCTGGTTTTCTAAGTATTTTTTAAAAAGGACAAACATTGTTCTTAAAACTTCTGACATTATTGACTTCATCATGTTAGTTTAATAAGTTATAAATAAGTGGTGTTTTCAGAATATTCCCAGATAAAATATCTAGACGTGTTCGATATACATATAAGATATGTGAATAATATGTCATAGAATTTTACTAGAGGAATGCTTAAAACATTTTGTGATTATAAAAGCAATGAGAAATAACAAACACGTGTATATAATTATACTTATGAAAATACCTAAAACAAAGAATACGTATTAAAGATACCATGTTCCATATAGATTATTATTGGAAAGTTTAATTTAGCATTTGGACCGATTATGTGTAAAACTGGAAGAAATAACCAGGCAATTCAAGCCCAATGTCTACTAGACACTTTGTCCAGATACAGGCATTATTGCACTCCACTGTATTGTACTTTACAGATATTGTAGTTTTTACACATTGGCAGTTTCTGGCAACCATGTACTGAGCAAGTCTACTGGTGCCATTTATGCTCATGTCACATCTGTGTCACATTTTGGTAATTTTTGCGGTATTTTCAAACTTTTCCATGATCCTTATGCCTGCTATCCAGTAATGTTGATATTACTCTTGTAATTGTTTTGGGATGCCACAGACCATGCCAATGTAAGACCGCAAACTTAACCGATAGATGGATACTGTGTGTGTCCAGACTGCTCCACCAATCAGCTAATCCCTTGCCATTCTCCCTTTCCTCAACTTCCTCTTCCCTGACAATATTGAAAATGCGCCATCCATATATATCACAACCCTACAATGGCCTCCAAGTATTCAAGTGAAAGGAAGAGTAACAAGTCTCTTACTTTAAATCAAAAGCCAAAAGTAATTAAGTCTCACGAGGAAGACAAAAGCTAAGGCAGGCTGACACTTAGGCTCTTGAGTCAGTTAGTACAGTTGTGAATACAAAGAAAACATTCTTGAAAATTAAACATGCGGCCGGGTGTGGTGGCTCAGCCTGTCATCCCAGCAGTTTGGGAGGCCGAGACGAGAGGACTGCCTGAGCCCAGGGGTTCGAGACCAGCCTGGGCAACTTGGTGAGACCTCGGCTCTACAATAAATCACAAAAACTAGCCCGGTGTGGTGGCGTGCGTCTGTAGTTCCAGCTACTTGGAAGGCTGAGGCGGAAGGATCGCCTGAGCCCAGCGGGTCAAGGCTGCAGTGGCCAAGAATGAGACTCCAACTTAAAAAAAAAAAAAGAAAGAAAATTAAATGTGCTACTCCAGTGATTACAGCAATGACAAGAAAGTAAAACAGCTTTATTGCTGATACGAAGAAAGTTTTAGTGGTCTGGACAGATCAAACTAGCCACAGTGTTCCCTTAAGTCAAAGCCTAGGCCAGAGCTGGGCTCTACTTTCCTTTAATTCTGTGATGGTTGAGAGAGACGAGGAAGTTGCAGAAGAAAAGCTGGAGGCTAACATAGGTTGGCTCATGAGATTAAAGGAAAGAAGCCATCTCTACAACACAAAACTGCAAAATGAGCAGGAGAAGTTGCAGCAAGTTATCCACGCGATGTAGCTAAGATCACTGATGAAAGTGGCTGCACTAAACAAGAGTTTCAGTGTAAGTGACACGGCCTTTTCTTGGAAGAAGGGGAGATCTAGGACTTTCATAGCTTGAGAGGAGAAGTCAAAAGCTTCTAAAGCTTCAAAGGACAGACTCTAAAGCTTCAAAGGACAGACGGACTCTCTTGCTAAGGAGCTGGTGACTTAAGTTGAAGCCAGTGCTCAGCTACCACTCTTAAAAACCCTAGGGCCCTGAAGAGTTATGCTAAATATACTCTGCCTCTGCTCTACAAGTAGAACAAGGAAGCTTGGGTGACAGCATATCGGTTTCCAGCAAGATTACTGAATATTTTAAGCCCATTATTAAGACCTACTGTTCAGAAAACATTTCTTTCAAAATTTTCCTGCTCACTGAGATCTGAGGGAGACAGACAAGGAGATATGTGTTTTCATGCTTGCTAATGCCACATCCATTCTGTAGCCTGTGGATCAGGAAGTAATTTATATTATCAAGTCTTATTATTTGAGAAATGTATCTCATAAAGCTATAGCTGTCCTAAATAGTGATTCCTCTGATGAATCTGAATTAGGTGCATTGAAAAGCTTTCAGAAAGGATTCACCATTCTAGATGCCACTAAGAATGCCTCATTTATGGGAGGATGTCAAAATTAGCAGGGGTTTGGAAGAATGTGATTCCAGTCCTCATGGATGACTTTGAGGGGTTCACGACCTCAATGGAGAAGGTAACGATAGATGTGTAAAAACAGCAAGAGAACGAGAATTAGAAGTGAAGCCTGAATTGCTGTGTTCTCATGATAAAACTTTTAATAGATGCGGAGTTGCTTCTTGTAAGTGAGCCAAGAAAACAGTTGCCTGAGATGAAATCAGCTCTTGGTAGAGATCCTGTGAATGCTGTTGAAAGGACAATGAAATATTTTGGATAGTATATAAACATAGTCAATAAAGCAGGATTGACTCCAATTTTGAAAGAAGTTCTCCTGTGGGGAACATGCTATCAAACAGCACTGCATGCTGCAGAGAAATCTCTCATGAAAGGAAGAAACAACTGATGCGGCAACAACTTCATTGTTGTCTTATTTTAAGAAACTGTCATAGCTACCGCAGCCTTCAGAAACCACCACCCTAATCAGTTAGCAGCCATCAATGTTGAGACAAGGCCCTCTACCAGCATAAAGATTGCCATTTGCTGAAGACTCAGATGATTATTAGCAATAAAGTGTATTTTAAATTAAGGCACATGCATTTTTTTTGAGACGATGCTATTGCACACTTAACAGAATACAGTATAGTATAAACAAAACTTTTATATGTACTGGGAAGTCAAAATTTTTATGTGACTCTCTTTATTGAGATATCCTTTGTATCGTAGTGGTCTGGAAGCAAACCTTTAATACCTCTGAGGTACACTTGTGTTTGATTCCATGTGTCATTTCCTATATGCTCTTTGGTTGAATAATGCAAATTATTTTTGACAACTCAACACAAAACAAACGTGTATAAATAAGGTGTGCTTCTTATATAACATACTACACCTGAGAGACAAAGGACGCTAGAAAGAATTTTAGACGTCTGTTGAGACCGAGGTCCAGAGAAAATTTCCTAATGTCATGAAGCTACAAAATGGTAGAATTAGGACTAGAACGCAGATATGTTGGCTCAAGCCTAACATATATCCTATTTTGAAATTCTGCCTATGTCTATACCATGTCAAGAACTATCATGTTCATTTTGAAGCTAGCAAGGGGAGATTTAGACTTCCAGTTTCTAGAATCCTAAAATGTATTATCAGTGTAAATAAAATTAAGTGAATTCCTTTTGCTAGAAGGTTTTTGCTTAGCAACTTCCAAAAGCACTAAATTTATGGTGAATGTCTGAACCATTTACTTGTTATTTCTATTACCCTCAATGACTTGAATTATAAAATACTGTAGAAACGATTGAAAATAATTAACTTGAAGGTGTTTCATTTTCTGATATAGCAACAATTTTCAAACAAATTGCATTTTTAGCTGAGGTACCATTCTAATCACTTATTGACTGGCAAGAATTAGTATTGTCATTAAGGCTTGATAGATGTTTATAGTTTTCCCAAGAAGACAAACACAGGAGAGAGATACAGAAAGTTATCAGTGCAATGCTGAGAAAGCAAAGCAAATAAGAAATGACTAACAAAACAAGTTATCAGTAGGGGGTGTTCTGACAATTTCTGTTAAGGTAAAACTGGCAAGGAAAACTGGCAAGGAAAACCGGAGTTTGATATTTTTTATTTTTTGCATGAGGTAACTTTTGGGGCAAAAAATTTTTCCTCTGATTATTTTCATTTTTATAAAGACAGAGAGAAATGAATCCTGCTTTAAATTTCGCAATATATTTTTGAGAGCAAAATTTTATTTGTGCAGATCTACAACAAACTTGAATAGACAATGAACAAACACCAGCACTTATTTTCAGAGTCATCATTGCTTGAATCACAAGTGGAATCTTAATCAATCTTGATGCTTCCCTTACCTGCAATGGACTGAAATGGGCCCGTCCTGGCCAAACTGCTCTTTTGTTTTATGGACTTGGCCGATGAAGTCAATGAATCCTTCTCCAGACTTCGGCACTCCTTGCTCTGGCCAGTCAGTGAACTGGAACTGCCTCACTGTTCGGGACTGGCCGTCCTTTGGGGGAAAGCCACATGCCCGGCCACAAAGGAGAATGCCAGAAGGATTCAGCAAGCACACAGACCAGAGGAGCGGTCGCGTTCATTTTTTTTCCCCAAAATAAAAAGGACAGGAACAGTTAGGAACGTATTTAACTGGAAACTTAGTTGTGTGTGTGTCTTATCTGCTATGCATACCGCCTACATTCCCATGTGTTTAAATCACACATTTACTTGTTCTCACAATGCCCAGTTAAAACCCTAGGTTTTCAGACAGCCGTATAGCACATGCTTCTGAGACCCAAGGTGTGGGGTCATAACCATGGGCCACATCCACATCCATTCCGAAGTGGGACATGTATACTCTATTTCAAAAAGTTCAGAATTCCATAACTTCACACTATTGGAATGAGTAGCCAGGCATGTCACCCAGACCTGAGATTTTGCTCTTGTCATGATAACCTCACATCTGCTGTGCTTGCTTATATCTGGCATTGTCAAATGACAAATGGTGACATTTAACGGATCTGACACACACCGAGTAGTTGCTGTTAACCTGGATGCCCCACGTGTCACAGAGGAATAAAATTTCTAGCCATGGTAGGGAACACGGTATGTGCCATGTGACTGTGCGGTTAAGCAGGCAGTCCAGCATCCCTCAAGGAGGCCAGAGATTATTAGCAAATAAATTCCCTTTCCTGAAACAAAACTCTTCCTGGCTGACCACGGGAATTAGAAGGCTGGGGGGAGCTTTAACACAGACACACTGAAAGGCAGAAGGAAAAAAAAAAATACCGGATGCCACAAGAGTCTTTCTTTTCTACAGCAATTAGGCAAAACAGCTCTGGCTCATGGAGTATAAATGGGTTGAGAAGAAGACACTAAGGCACTTCTGACTCCTTCTGGAATTTTAAGGTGTTTTTACAAGTGTATCAAGAGCAGAAGGGACCCTCTGTTTACAGAAGCAGAAATAACAATTTTGCCCATCTCCCCTGTCTCCTCAGAGGGGAGAGAGAATCCAAACCCCAAGCTTAGAGGGACTGATCCCATTTGAACATGCCCTGTTTCCAAATAGCCTCTTCCCTTTGAAGAGGCTTCAACTTGTTCCTCCTCATGTTTGTTAACACTTCTTTCCCCGTCAAAGCTCTTTTGGATACAGGCTGCATGTTCCCAATGTTCTGAGTGGACAGAGGCTCAGTCTTTCCCATTCAGTCATACCGAGAAGAGTCATAGGGGTTCAACTTGAGATGGGCACACATTAGCTTGCCCGGGGGTTTTCATGGGCACAGTGCAGTTACCTGACTGCCATTATTAGGAGATGGAGGTCAAAAAGGAAGATTATACCAACTTTGTGAGAGGGCTGAGGAATACAGAAATAACTATTTGGCCCCATAACTAACTTGTGGATGGTTACCATAGAGGCATAATTTACTTCCCGCTGTTTCCAGAAAAGATTTGGGAAGCAGAGGAAGGAAAGCCAGAGCCTAGGAGATGCAGATTTGTTCTCCTCTGGATGTCCTGGGGATTTCATTTCAAACCACAGTTGCTTCTGATAGCAGGAAGAGGTCATGTGCACAAACCTTTCCTATCTGGAGAAGAGACCACCGATTCCGTGTAAAGGTAACCTGGTGAACAATACTGTATTCTCAGGTGCCCACCTGCTTTCTAAACCAGGAAGTTGAGAGGAGAAACACACCAGGAGCCCAAGCAGTAAATGCTGTGGTACCTAAGAAAATTGTACAATCCCGGGGAGACTTATTTGGTACGCATATGAGCAAGTTCCGGTTTCAATCTTCTTTTGCTTATTGTGATCGGATTTAAATCGGGCATGTGGGTAGCAGTAAAGGTATCTCTGGCATTGGCAGGGCCTGGCTCCTTCTCGTCTTTATCTTCAGGAATAGTTGGCGAGTTGATCTAAGATGCACTTAGGATTTTCACTCGCATACCTCACTTCAAATTCTGAAAACCAGTTGTTTTTTTTAACAACAGGGAGGGTCACCCAAGGCATGCTTGCCAGAGCAACTAAAAAAAAAAAAACGAGACCTGGGGACTTAACTGCTGCCTTGGGTACAGTCACCTTCAGGGTAGTTAATATTTTAGACTTTCTGGGATTAACAGGTCTGTCACCTGGGCCAACCCTCCTGCTAACCAATTTCTCCTTTACTTAAGGTCAACAGCCAGGGCCAAGCTTTGGAGATTAGCAGACAATCTCTAAACATAAATTTGGAGAGAGCTGTTTTCCAGAAAAAACAATGGATCACGTAAACAGCTCTACGCGAGAGTTATATTCAACCCACCCACTGTGACAGTTCCAAAAACAAAGCAGGTCTTTGAACCGACCCAGTCTCCCCTCAGATGTGTTTGTAATAATCATGGTTTGAAAGTGGCCAAAGGCAAAGATATTAAAGTTTTCGCATAGAACATCTTACATCAGGGCTGAACCTTGGACTCAGCCGTCCAGATAAGAAATGCAAAATGAAAATTAGCCAGCAAGGGTCGTGGGTGCACAGCTCTCACGGATAGACACATTAGCACACCGAGGAATAAACCATGCCAGGAATCAAATTAGAATGTGCAAAGCTTGTCAGATTTTTCTAAAGAATGCCATTTGCTCTGCAGTTTTAAAATCATACCAAATTAACCTTCGGGCCCACATGACCCGGAGGGCTTGGAAAAACAACAACATATTTACAGCCTCAAGTAATGAAGAAGTCAAAAAAGCTCCAAAGAGAATGAGCTGAGAAGGTGAATGTGAGCACAGCCAACCAATCTGTCCATGCTTCCCAGCACAAACGCTCACCATGCGCATCCCCAAAGTTGGGCTACCAGATGTTACGTCTGAATGGAAGCCAAACCTGGGTTTGTGAGTGTGATTGCCAGACAGAGAAAAAGTTACTCCTATATGAGAGAGAAAAAAAGTCCTCCTGGATGGACGATTTCTTTTCTCTTTGGGAGTATGGTCACTGGGCGATGGCTTCTCCCACAGAGATGTATTTTAGACTGCCCTTCATCGAGTGGTAAAGAGTTAAAGACTGCACCCAACTTACCCTGGCATCTGTGACCTTGAATTCCCTTAGGATATACTGAGGCATGTTGTACTCAGCCATGGGGTCTACCACAAAGTACTGGTACCTTGCAGATCGTTCTGCTGGCCAATACTGGTGACATTTCTCCTAAAAGGAGACGAGATGACTGTTAAACTGTACGGAGTATCAGCAAGGTTTTGTCTGTCAACTGTCTATTTAATTTCATTCTTTCATTCATAGTATTTCAAACTTCAAGGCAATTCCAACTGCAGGTGACTCATTTCTCTTTAAAACCACGAGTTCTCTGAGAATCGGGAAACCATCTGGTTCAATGTTTGCCCTTGGTCTCCAGCACAGTACCTGGCAGACAGTAGCCGCAAAATATACATCAGTTGAACTGAATACTTCATTGGGATAAGCACCGGCAGACCTACAAGTTATCCAAATAATTGCATCAGTCCTTGGACAGTGCTGGCCATGACAATCATACGTTGTACCACCACAGCATACTTGTACCACTGTGGTTTGGAATGAAGAGAACCATCAATGTAAAGCAGAAAGAAACCTCTGAATTGATCTGTGCCAACCTTACTTGTCAAGAAAACTGGGGCCCAGGCAGTTTTAATGACTTGGCTAAGCCTTATAGAGTCAGCAGCCAAATCAGAGTCAGTGATTTTCCTCATCTGATATTCTTTTTTGCTCTCTCTTTGGGATCTAAAAGTTTGGTTTTAGCTGTTCTTCTAACATTTAATTTACACAAAGAAGAGAGAGCCGGGCTCGGTGGCTCAGCCTGTAATCCCACGCTTTGGGAGGCTGAGGTGAGCGGACTGCCTAAGCCCATGGGATCGAGACCCACCTGGGCAACTTGGCGAGATCTCATCTCTACAATAAGTAAAAAAATTAGCTGGGCATGGTAGTGCGCGCCTGTAGTTCCAGTTACTCGGAAGGCTGAGGGGGAGGGGTCGTAGGAGCCCAGCAAGTTGAGGCTGCGGTGGTCGGGAGCGGCCACTGCACTCCAGTCTGGGTGACACCAGTCTGGGTGACAGAGTGAGACTCCAACTCAAAAAAAAAATTAAAAAAAAAGAGAGAGTGAGAATATCTCAAGAAAATATCTACCTATATCTAAGTGGTGTCTCTAATACTATTAGATAATAGTAGCAGAGTAATATTAACAGTATTAATAGGCCGGGTGCAGTGGCTCACGCCTATAATCCCAGCACTTTGGGATGCCGAGGTGAGAGGATTGCCTGAGCTCATGGGTTCCAGAGCAGCCTGGCCAACTTGGCAATAAAAAAAAAAAAAATTAGCTGGGCATGGTGGCGCGTGCCCGTAGTTCCAGCTACTTGGAAGTTTGAGGTGGAAGGTTCACCTGAGCCCAGCAGGTCGAGGCTGCAGTGACCATGAGCGTGCCACTGCACTCCAGTCTGGGCAACAGAGTGAGACTCCAACTCAAAAAAAAAAAAAAAGTATTAATAGTAGAAGATTCCTTGGGCATCTCTAATACTATTTTATGCATGTCTCAGAATAATTATTTTGTAAAATCTGAGATCATGTAAAATTTTTACACTTTATTTGATGAGGGTGCAAGGTAGGCAAGTAAGAATTTGCCTCAGGAACAAAAGAAGGTCAAGTCCCCTTCATACAGAGAAATGATGGCCCGTTTGCTCACAAAACTCCAGTTTGCCCAGAGAAAAAGGAAATGCAGAACAGCTGTGGGTCGAATAAAAGTCAGAAAGGGACACCTGCTTATTTATTTGTCTCTATGACAGTGCTTCCCTGGGCGGGGGGGAAAAAGAAGTGCTAGAGTTTTCTTCAAAACACACACACTAAAAAACTGGACGCGGCTTCAGAAATTAAAACCCAACAAGGAGTGATGGATGGTCCAGATTGTGTCCAGAGTATCCCGCATTTAAAAAAAAAAATGACACCGGTGACTTAAGTTATTCAAGTGAAAGCTTCATGTCTCCACAGGGAAAATGTCTTCTGAGGAGACACGCAGGGAGACACACTCACTCGGCCCATTTCACGCAGCTTGGTGAGCATCACGACGATGGTAGAATTGTGTTCCCAGAGCATCCGCCAGAAGTCTTCAGTGGTCTCTGCTAGGGGCCCCTGGGTAGCGATGTAGGCTTTCTGTTGTCTGAATTACAAAGGATGAAAAGAATGTGTGAATGTATTTCGAGAAAGGGCGAAAGCTCACATTTGCCATGTAGATATCACACCCAGTAACGGAAAAATGAAATGTATCATTAATACAATTGCAGTAAATACCTGCTAAGATTACATAATCAAATGAGGGCATTTAATATATTTGGGGCACTTTGCAAAAGAAATTGCTTGTTAATATTTTGATGTATGTCTTTATCATCATTATTTAAATTTTAGTGCAATGCTAATAGCTCAATTTCGTGAGTCATACAAATCACTTAAGATATACTTAGTTGTGCAACTTCATTTTCTAGAAATGAGTCTCATGCAATCTATTTAATTTGTGGAACATGGAATAAAACAGATTCTCTATTAATGCCTTCCAAATCCTAACAACTTCTGAAAGGAAAGTGCAGATGGCCAGATTAAACACTCCATAACTACTGCTTCATACTTCATGCAAAATAATAAAAAAGCAAATACCAAGGGACAAAGTGCTGACCTATGCAGAAAGAAAACGGCTTTGAACCGAGATGAAATTTATGCTGGTTATGAAACTAGGGTGCCTGTAAATATCAAGGCTTTGGATAGTCAGGGGAGCAAGAGTATATACCTGTATCCATCAATAAAACTGGCATTGATGTAATCAGATCCTTCCACTCCTCGGATAGGCTGCAGGCATACCCTTGTGGATTCATACGGCATAATATTAACAAGGCGATTTTTGAATTTATTACATGGAAGATTGGCACTGATGAATCTTGAGGTGTGAGCTTTTGAGCTGGCTAGACGCTGTTGAATGGGGAAAAAAAAATCCGACAAAGATAATTTTAGCTTTTGGTTGAATGCAGTGTACCCAAGATTTCTCTTTTAGATAGAACTCTTTTGTTTACTTTAGAATAAATGACTATTCAAACTGCCCTGCTTCGCGCTTCCTCCTAATCACTCCATGTAGCCTGCTGGATGTGTAGATGTTTTCTGAGAGTGTGATCTCTTGGTTTAAATTGGGATAAGAAAGGCCTCCGGGTATTGTTGGGAAGCAAAGAACAGGAGAGGAGAAGAGGGAGAAAGTGTTTCATAATCAACCACCTGAGGAAAAGGTCAAATGAAGCTTGTACTTCACAAATTTGAAAGGTTAAGAAAGCAAAGCCACTTCTCAAAGACAGTCCCAGAATGGCGTGCTCCTGCATAACCGTATCTCACCCAAGCCCGTACCTTAAATTCGAGCTCCATTCCCGTGACATTCTCTCCCGCTTCTATTTGTGTCAGCTTCTGGATGTAGGCATACAAGTTTCTGGCTGGCACTTCGGTATTTCCACAAGTCACTGCTTCTAACAGTGCGTCATGGATAAAGATGTACTGGTCTTCTGTTTGAACCATGTAATTCCTCTGGGCTCTCATTAAAGTTACATGGCCATAAATATCTACAGTTTTTTCATGCTTTATTCTTTCTAGCATGGCATCTATGACGATGAAACAACCAGTCCGGCCAACTCCCGCACTACGGGGAAAATAAAGGAAAAAGAAAAGCCCAAATAAACCTATCCGAAAATCAACACATAATAAAAGTAATTTGATGAACGAGATCTTACACCCATTAATTCTACTCTTAACAATAGCTTCTGTGATGACTTTGGAACACTCTAAAGTCAAAAGTATTATCTAGGCACAATAACCAGAGTGTAGGGAACAAAATACTGAGGAAAATTAGTTTGGCTTCAAAATAGAATAAACAAGTTAAATCAACAATTACTATGGTCCTTGATCATACAATACAAAATGAACGTTATTTTGAAACCATTATAAAAAAATAGAACCATTTAGGCTGTCTATAAAGTATTTTTAATATTGGTTAAGGTCTAAATAGGATATGTATTTTTTGCAAACCCTCTCAGTCTACATTAGTTCAATTTACACAAATATTGTTCTTCCGATCTTAAGATGAGACTTTTTCATGTCTCCTATTTCTCAAACCCTTCCAGTAGAGTACATTTATGTGTCAAATGTGGTTCGATTCAAATGATTTTCTCCTTCTGATCATACTTGCTTGGCTGGTAAACGTGTAATCAACATAAATAGGTATATATCGCCACCTTAGACACCAAGCAACTGACAGCCCCCTTCATTTGCTACATGACCCTGTGTCCTGTCATCTGTGTATCTAGGCATTCATTTATTTATCCATCCATCCATCCATCCACTGATCTATTCGGTTTTTCATTCAATGATCAAGGAAGTACTTTGCTAAGTGAAACAGGAGATATAGCAACAGAGATTACTTAGATCCTACCTTAAAGAGCTCAGAGTCTATCAAGGGTCATAACACTTTATGCAACCATTTATAATACAAGAAAGAACAAGGACATGTTGGTTTTGTGGATGACGTGGCATTTGAAATGGGGCTTGAAGGTCAGGAAGCATGGGGAATTAAGGATGTTGACACAGCAAAAGAGAAGAAAAGGCAATGGAAGTTATATGTGAAACTTTTTATAGGTCTGCCAAGGCACCTGTGCAAGAAATATACCCGGGCTCCAAAATGAATGAGTGCAATGAACAACACGGTGCCTGTCTCAACGGAAATGGCTGTTTCTCCAGTGCCGAGTAGCTGCAAGGTGGCAAAAGATCATTTTTTAAACAAAAAGATTATTTAATTTATAAAGGGTGTAGATCAAGGCCACCTTCCATGCAGGAACCCTGTGGTTTGTAGACTAGGATAAGAGGGAATTTGACACCATGACCATTTTACAATCGCTTTTACTTTTTAATGTACCATGCCACAGGGTTCCTGGATACTAAGACTCCATTCAAAGTTTAAACCCACCAACTGATATGATATGGAGATATCATGCAAAAGTCTTCTGAGACATAGTCTTAAAAAAAGACAGCACATACCTTAGCACAGACCAATGAGAAAACCTGACGCAAGCATTCGTTTCGTTAGCCTGGTGGTCCCAACGCACCAAGATCCATGAGGTCCCATTTTAATTAGTTTCTTCTTCTAAATAAGCCTGTTGGATGGCCAGTTTTCCCCGTCACACTGCATCTTGTCCCTTGCAGGTGGGATGAATCACCTCCTGCCCCAGATCCCTTGGTGCCTCAGATACCCCTCTCCACTACACTCCCAGGTGTATTACCAATTTAGGGTCACCATCCCTAAGCAATAGTGCATATCTTGAGAGCAAGGACTGCATATTTAATTATATTTGTGTGCCCTGCACCAAGCGTACCATCGGTGTTCAAGAATTTTATGGAATAAGTAAATGAAGTCATGAGATGCCTTACGTAGTAAGCAGCCCGGCTAGGTGAGGCAAGCCTACTTAGAAAGCAGGACTCTTCAGTTAGTGAAAGAAATCCTACATTTGACAAGGGTCTAGAACTCTGCAGGGAATATTGGAAGAGTTCTCTGCATAGTGTTTACTCAGGAATACATAAACAGGAAAAACATCAGTCTCTGTGTCTTGGTCTCCTGATATGCCATTGGATTGTAGTTAAAATAACTTCAGGAAACCTTAACCTGGAAAATTTCTACTTTCCTGAGTTTCTTTTAAACCCCATGTTTGACGGCCTCTAAGACCATGAGTAACGTCTTTCATTCTTTCCGTGATGTCTTTCTAAATTGTCTTCATCCCAGATGTGCATTGCTTTTAACTGAACACAACTGCATGCAGTTGTTCCCCGTAGAAACCACACTGTAGGTCTTATAACTGAGCTCTGTGTATCAAGTCAATTCTAGATAATGGCAGAGAGATTTTCTCAAAATATGTATCAGGGACCATTCAAATGTCTGGCTGATGCATGGTTCTATATTCTGGCAGGAAGATACCACAGAATTGTGCAAAACTGGTAGGAATAACTCCAATTCCAAACAGTACCAGCCTCTTTGGGATGGTGATGACATATATATTTTCAAAAAAGTGAAAGAGAAAAAAATATGTGCCTGAGTCTAGATTATGAATTGTGGGATGAAAAGAAATAAAAGAAGAGAGACTACAACTTAGTTTCTTTCCCCCTCCAAAACAAAATGTCATTAACTGCCCAATCTTGCTATCCATCTGGAAGATAGGGAAGGAGCTGACCCTTGGAACTTAGGTGTCACCTCCCCTCTAGGGTGAAGAGCTCTTGGGGACTTTAAATAATAGTCATGTGTTTATTTATTTATTTATTCCTTCATAATATGTTGTAATCAGATTTTTATATCAATACATATCAATACACATTATTTTTGTAAGCATGTAGTATTTCATTTTATGGATAAATTAACATGTACTTTTAATATACTATAGTATTGGACATTTAGACAATTTCCAGCATAGACATCATTTTTGTATCTTTATATAAGAGCAAACACACACATATATATGTATTAATGTATATGGATGTCTAGATACATATATTTATATGTGCACTCATGTGTGTATATGGGTGTTTGCGAGAGCACCAGGCATGGATTTAGGTGCCTTATATAGATTCACTCATTTCATTAGTAAAAGTTTCAGGAGGTTGCTTGCGATCACCTTAGACATGTATTTTAGCTTGAAGCACCGGTGGCTGTGTGTCCTTGAAAAAGTCACTTAACTTCTCCAATTTTTCTTCCATCATGAGATGACAATTAATCTAGTTAAGTTTCTAGTAGGTCCAGTTGTCTAGTATGTCTTCAGGCTAAACTGAACATAGCAAGTGTTTTGCAAACATAACAGAAGAGGCAGTTACACTGTAGGTACACACTCCCTTTTCAAAGTCTACCTCTGAAGTTGACAACAAGAAACAGGAAATGTAATACTGGAAAAGTCAGGATGCAACCACTATGGAATCACTTGAGGTTTGGCTTTTAAAATCTTGCTTTGATCTACCTCCTTGAGTTGCTCTTCCTTTTCTCTGCCTAGCTCCAATCACAATACCTTACATCAGAGGAACTTTCTGCTTCCACATAGTGTCATGGCAAACAAGATGGCAGGCAGTCCAGGGCCTTCCCATCACAGTGCTTGGTGCCTGGGAGGCATCCGGTTACCTTTCCCGTTCTCTGATTCATCATGTTTTGGGAAGAGCCCTGAAGTCACACAGCTCATGATAGATGGCCAAGCAGCGACTCAAATGCAGGTTCTGAGAGGCTAGAACTTAGCAACCCTTTTCCTGGTACCCAATTGCTTCACACTGCTTTCTATCATCCGGGTCGGCAGTAATTTGCCACATGTGATGACTTTCTTGTAGCCTACTCTTCTATAATGTTGCTTTAGCAGTGTTTGACTCTCGTTCATGCAGTTTCCTTGAAAAGTCTCTCTTCCTCGGTTTCTATGACATGAGTGGAGAGAGAGAAACAGCAGACACCTCTCTGGGGTTCATGGTAGCAAGGAGAAGATTTTGTAAATCATCCCAAACACAAAATAACCCCAAACATGTAGTCCAGGGGATTAGCCCCAAAGAACTGTATCATGGTCCTGTGTCATGGTTCCACTGATTCTCCAGCAGGGCAGAATTCCTATTCAGTTCAAAACCAAAATCAAAGACAAACTCTAATTGCCATCTTCAGAAATCTATCGGCAACCCTCAGATGTTGCCTCAGCATGTTTTGCGTTGTTTTCGTTTGACGCCTGCGTGAATTATCCACCTGCTTCTCTGGGTTGTTCCCCTATATCTCTTTCCCAGACTTACATACCCCCTGCCAGTTCTCAAAATGTGGATAATGGCCCCAAATTTCTGTCCTTTCTCTCAACGTCCTTCCTGGCTCTGTGACCTCCAAATAAAGAATTCCTGAAGGGGTGGTTCTCTCAGCCCACACGAAGACCTGTGTTTCAAACGACCCTTAAGTCTCAAACATGAGCAAAATCGAAGCTCCATCAGCATCGTCTCCTCTCACATCTGCTCCTTCCACTCTCAAATCTCTCCTGACACTCAGGTCCAAAATGGAAAAATCATCTCAGACTATTCTGGCCTCTTCCTTGCAAAATAATAAATTATAAATTTATATATTCAACATCGACTATTTTATTCAACTTTCCACTGATAATGTGCTGGAGTTGTCAAGAGCCAATTACTCAATTCTCAGGAATTTTGCCTAAATAAGTACATTAAAAGTCAAGGTAATATTCAATACTTCTTGCTTCTTAATTATTTTACATTCTTTTATGTTCTTGAGGTGAAAGTATTATATACAGCCATCCTGACCCCTCTTACCTGTGATTTCACTTTTTGTGGTTTCAGTTATTTGTCCCCAACCGAAGTGAGAAAAGATTCAGTAGAAAATTCCAGAAACAGACAAGTTTTCGATTACACACTGTTTTGAACAGCACGGTGAAATCTCACACCTTACTGCTCCATCTTGCCTAGGACAAGACTCATCCCTTTGTCTAGCATAGCCCCACTGCCTATTCTATCCACCCACTAGTCACGTATTAGCTGTCTCGGTTATCAGATTGACCACCGTGGTATCGTAGTGCTGTGTTCAAGTAACCTTTATTTTACTGAATGACATCAAAGTGCAAGAGCAGTGATCCTGGCAATCTGGGTATGCCAAAGAGAGTTCAAAGTGCTTCCTTTTAGTGGAAAGGTGAAATTCTCAACCTAATAGAAAAAAAAATCATATTCTGATGTCGCCAAGATCTGTGGTAAGAACAAATCTTCCATCCGTAAAATGATGAAGAAAGAAAAAGACACTCATGCTGGTTTTGCTGTCGCACTTCAAACCGCAAAACTTATGGCCACACAGCATGTGGTAGTGCTTAGTTAAGACGGAAAACACAATCAAATTGTGGGTGGAAGACTTGAACAGAAACACGTTCCAACTGATGGCAATCAGGTTCTACTATTCAGCGTTTCAGGTACTCACTAGGGGTCTTGGAATGCATCCCCGTTGGATAAGAGGGGGCCACGATAATGATGTTCTACTTATCATCAGTGACTTCATGTTTCCAGCTTAAACTCATCCATGATGGGAACAGTTACACCAAGAGAATCAGCAAGTACTCCTTTTTTCCTCTCCCAAGAGCTGGTGGTTACATATTTGCCAGCACATTCTGACTATGCTACTTTGTCCATTCCTACCACCCAGGGACAGACAGGAAAGTGGGCATTACTTTGTTCTTCCACCCACATTTGCTGTATTTGCATAAGACTCTGTTGGTTATTATCCCACAAATATTTACCAAGTGCCTATCACGTGCTACAACATGGTAGAAGCAGTGAGCAAAACCAACGTGATCCCTTCCTCTTGGATCTTATCGTTTAGTGGGGGAATCAGACATTAAATAATCACATGAATACACATCTAATTACCAACCTCAACAACCGCTGTAAGGCAAATGTGCAGGACACCGGTAGAGCACATTTAGGAAAATTATTATTTAAATCGATACCTGTTATGGAATGAATTGTGTGTCTCCCTGCAAATTTGTTTTTTATTTTTTATTTTTTTTTTGAGGTGGAGTCTCACTGTCACCCAGGCTGGAGTGCAGTGGCACACTCACGGCCACCCCAGCTTCAACCCGCTGGGCTCTGGCGATCCTTTTACCTCTGCCTTCCAAGTAGCCAGAACTACAGGCATGTGCTACCACGTCCGGTTCATTTTTGTGTTCTTGTAGAGATGAGGTCTCGCCAAGTTGCCCGGGCTGGTCTTGAACCCGTGGGCTCAGGCAGTCCACTCGCCTCGGCCTCCCAAAGTGCTGGGATGACAGACTGAGCCACCGAGTCCGGCCCCTACAAAATTCTTATATGGAAACCCTAGCCCCCAGCATGACTGCACTGGAGATAGGGCCTGTGGGAAGACAATGAAGGTTAAATAAGGTCGTAAGGTAGGGGCCCTAATCAGAGAGGATTGGTGTTCTGTAAGGAGAGGCAGAGACACCAGAACCCTCTGCACACATGCACAGAGAAAAGGCCATGTGAGCGAACAGTGAGACGAGGGTCATCGAAAAGCCAAGAAAAGAAGCCCTGCCCAAACCAACCCAACAGCGCCTTGATCTTGGACTCCTGGCCTCCTGAACTGCGAGAAAATAAATTTCTGTTGTTTAAGCCATGCAGTCTGTGGTATTTTGTTATGGCAGCCTGGGCAGACTAATACAACACCGAAAGGTCAAGTAGCTGTTTGCTCAGAGCACAGGGTGGAAAAGCTGTTGAAAAGGAGGAGTATCCCCAAGAAGGCACTGGGATGGAAACTAGCATGCTTGAATAACCAACAGAAAGCAAGTTCCCGGAAGGCAGTGTGGGCAAAAGGGGCAGGCCTCACATATTTGCTTTCCAGTGGGAGGATCGTTGACAAGATTTGCTATCATATGACCACATCAACAATAAATATAAGAATTCTGTTTTACATGTCTCATGGTTTATCTTCTGACGTGGCTCATTCATTCCCTGGTTTTTTATTTGGATACACCTATTAGTTGGCTGCAACATGTCTTTGAATGATGCTTTGTGTAACATATGCATGAATGGTATTATTTCTGATGTCTTACATAGCTGAGAAATTCTTTGTGGTTTCGTTGTTGTTATTTTTGCCTCTACATATGACCAATGATTTGGTTTTACGCAGGATTACTGGGCTCCAATATTATCTCCTCAAACTCCTCAAATATATGACTTCACGGTCTTCTGTTGTATTTTGAAAAAGTCATCGGCCAGTCTTTGATTTTTGGTCTTTTAATAGTAATTTTTGACCCCAAGCAACTGTGGGTTTTTTCCCTTTAACTTTGAGGTTCAAAAATTTCATTTTAATATGTCTTAGGCACTGGCCTCACCATTAAGATTACTTGGCTCTCAGGTAATATTTTTCTGCTAAGAGTCTTGGCTTCCTTCTACACCAGTCAAATTAAACATATTCTAAGGGTTCCTGCCTCTGGGTGTCTGCTACACTGGAGAGTCTGTTTCCCCCACATCTCTGTCTGTTGACATGGACCTCCCTGAAAGAGTCACCTCGAATGCTGCATCCTTGACCAAGAACCTCTTCTTAATTTATTCCTTCTTGGATGCTTATGAAAATTTGTGCCTCTTTTTTAGCAACTGCCTTACTTTATTTTTGTTTTCTGGCTATTATCCTTATGCCAGCTGATAATCTTCTCAAGGGAAAGGAGAAGGATGTCCTTGTCTCTACAACATTTGACAATTTCCCAAGGCCATTTCCATGCCAGGGAAATTGAAGGTGCTCGACTCGAGTTGCAGAATTAAAAAATACAAGTTTAAAAATATTAAGCCCTCTCCTGGATCAATATCACATCCAAAAACAGCCCCCTGAGGCCCCCGCACAGGAAAATTCCTTTGATACATGTTTACAAAGATAAAGGAATTCTTATAATTTGATGAGATGCAAACAACCTGTGCCTATGCTTTACTTCAGTTGCTCAAAAATAACAAACCTCGGGCAGTTTTTTTTTTTTTTCTTAAGAGATTGAACGTTGAAAATTCAGAGCTTTTAGAAGTATGCCAGCCTACTTTTGTTTGAATTTCCAAGTTCCCATAGCAGCACATATTTATTTTATTTCCTTCTCCAATGTACTCTTTTTTTTTCGCCCATCAGTATCTGAGTGCAGTGCACCTCTCAAAATGAAGGACTGTAGTTCTAAAAGCAAATGCATTTTTCTTTGATCCTGAAAAACTCAGCTCCCCATTGTAGCGATAATGACGGAACCCTATTTAGTGCTGTTTGTTTTTCATCATTTCAACAGCCTTCAACCTGAAACATGATAAGAACAGCAAAACTGATAAACCACCCTTATTTTTATCTGTTTTCTGTCAGAGTAGTTGCCAAGCACAGAGACAGATTTTTCTAAATATCTTTAAAAAAAGGAGTGCGCAACCCTTGTGCTTCAGGCTGAGGCCAGCACAATTTAGTACATTTATTATGTTACAGAAAATTCCAGCCCAAAGGGAAGAGAACAGCACTTTTAAATCAAGTCTAGCATTATGTTGGTCTCTGTTATCCCTAAAGTAAAATCAACTTTCTAGGTTATCTCCCAGTGAAGACGACGGTTCCACTAATGAGAATCAGAACACAAATCCACTCTATATTTGTGGTGACTTCTGCAGCCAACAAGATTATCGCTAAAGTCTAGCCTTTAGGAAAAAAAATCTTCAGTGAGTGATAGCCATTCCAGTGTTTACAAGCTGAAAGGCTATGCAACCCATTAAACAAGCACGCCTACTAGGAAATTGTTATTACTTCAATATTATCATTCATCCAGTTATAACATTTGTTTTCAATTTCTAAAAACATGATTGAGTTGGTCCCATGAGCTAAAATATGCTTAATGTCCCGTGATGCGATACAGTAGTAATGTGCAAAACTAAAAAATTAAGAGGCATGCGGGGACTATTTTATGCTGAAGTCATTCTGGAGATGAGTTTAAAAGTTGGCTTTTCTGGTGAATCTGTTGGAGTTTTAATGCTGACCCTTCATGGATACTTCAGTGATCTGGCAACGGAAGACAATAGAATAAGGATATTTCACAGATCGTTTAGTTGGGTGCAAAGGCAGTAAAATATGGACTAAAAATCATCATGAGCATTTTGTACCTATATCAACTCAAGATCTGATTGGATAGTCTAGTTAAGCTATAAGAATGGCATTTGTGAACCACCAGTATATAAAAATGGGCATCTGTGAGAGTGGGTTGAGTTTTATGACTCAGGTTTATAAGATTAAGATTAATTGGGTGACTATCCCGTTAAACGATGACGTGGCTGATGAGGCTGTCGTTTTGAAACTCTTGTTTCATTCTTTGTTAAAATCAACATTTAACTTAAAGTGCAGCTATCCTGGACCTCTCTGGAAGATTTGGGGTTCTCTACAACAAAGCGACTCCTAGATATTTTGGTATCTTCTAGCATCTCTATTACAGACAATGACCAGAGAAAGTATATGAATTTCTTTGACATAAATATCCATCTACCCATTTCCTTTAATATATTGTGATGTGACAATTAAAAAAAACTGAACACATTGTCACTGAAATGCAGCTGAATTTATCCATGCTATTAAACATACACTATATGCCTATAGTAGTTATACATAGTAGTTATCATAGTTGTCTTGAAGGGCAATTTTGGAATGTTCATTACAATTTTTAATGCATGTGTTCTTTGACACAGCATCTCCAGTTCCAGAAATCCAGCATGGAGGACTATGAACACACATGCACAGAGAGGTTAGAAAGAGATTTTGTTGCTGCATTCTTTGGTATAGCAAATTAACTGGGCCAAACAATTATGAAGACTAGGGAAACAGTTGAATAAACTATGGTCTATCAATATCCTGAATACAATGTAGCATTTAAAAAGAATAGGGTGAATCCATGTATTGACCCCCCCCACCCAAAATAATTTTCTAAGATACTGTTAAGCCTACTTAAATACTGTGGAGCAATATATACATCACAACACCACTTATATATTTTTAAAGACCACACACACACACTCCACATCTTTAAAATACAAAATTTAAAAGTTAAAAAAAAAAAAAAAAAAGAACAACAGTAATAATCACTGGCATAAAAGCATTATCAATTTTTTTAAAAAAAAGATGATCTATTTATATATATATATATATATATATATATATATATATATATATATATACACACACATGTTATTGCATAAAACATGATCTGGAAAGATACATGAATTATATCAATAGTTACTTCTCAGAAGAAGTATTGGTGATTGTGGCGGCAGCGAGTGTGTATGTTTACAAGGACAACACAATCGTGCAATAACGGAATTAAAAGGAAATATTAAACAATGGATTAAAAAAGTTATTATAATAAAAATATTAATGAAAGATCAATACACAGTTGCGGCTCTAAAGAGTCAGAGAGAGAAGATGAAACTCAATTCACTCTAGCTGGGGAATATTGCCTTGCTCTGAGGTGGAGTCTCAGAAGTCTCGGTGGTGCTGGCAGCTCCATTAAGTTCAGACTATATCCTGCCATCTGAGACTGGCTTTTAGGGAGTGGATTTCAGAAAGTAGGGCGATACAGAGTCAACCTAGAGAGGAGATTGCTTGGCAAAGAGTTGTAGAACAAGCTACCTTTAGGTTGAGACGAACCAGAACTGTGATCACTCTAGAAAGGTAAAGTGTGTTGTACACCTGAGTGGCACTCTTTGAGGAACTAAAGAAGTTCACACATTAACAGGGAAGAAGCAAAGCCTAAACACAAAGCTCCTGATCTGCCTGATAAGTTACCGAGTCTAAAATATTGAGAGGCCAAGCGTGTCCTACCAGATTATATTCCCTCAAGGCATTTTATTTTTCCGTGTTGGGTAGAGGTAATTTCTTAAAGGGAATAAGCCTACAAGAAACAAAATCCATATGGGTTTAATGTGACTTTTTTTTTCCAATTACGTAAACTCAAGCAAAAATCTTGCAAAGAGCTGAGTGATCTTGGCTCTGTCTCAAAATTATCTGCCAAACACATTTCCTATTATTCTTAAAATGTGATGCTCATGATAAATTAGAAGGCTAATATGTTCACATGAAGAACACCTGATTATGCCATAGCAGGTCTCCTCTTACAGATGGCTAGAGAAACCCATTAGACTTGAATGGCCACAGACTCAGCTGGCTCTGATAATTGGTAGTTGACTTGAATCTAAATAGAGGTCAAGTGACTGATACTATAGAAGTATAAAGAACTATATCATGTTACCATGCACATGGAGATTTTCTTTGTAAATGGCCACATCAATCCGGTTCATATTTTAAATTCTGTTTGGAATGATAAAAAAAATCGTCCACTTTTGGAAAGTGCATGTGACCGTCCCTGCCAAGCAGAGCTGCATAGGTTTTCTACGGTTCAGTCTCAGGGAAGTAACAAACGCATACACTACACATAATACCTGCAACCTGCTTAGTCCACCCGGCAGGCTTGCCATTAGCGACATCAATGCTATGACTCCTGACTCAGCTTAAATTGAAATTTGACTCAGAGTCAAATCGAAGAGCTGCTGGAAGGGATTTGGAAGACGACCCTCAAACTTTGGTGACTTTCTTTTGTAAGACACATCCACATTTCTCCGCATGGGCAAGGTTCGGGGCTTTTTTGTTTGTTTTTGCTTTGTAAAAAATGCTATTATTTCTATTCAAACCTAAATAGTCTGATAATTTTGAAGGCTCTAAATCAGTGGTTATAAACTGGTACTTTCTTGTCTGGTTTGTTTGTTTTGTTCTGCCAGTCTCCAACAGGCCTTTGTGTTGGTGGTCCCGAGTGCCTGATGTGGCTTCCTAAACTCATAGGTTTCTAAATTTACGAAACAGTACTGCCTTCTGCCTCTTTCAACCCTTTTACCTACTCACGTTCATTTTTTGGAAAAGACAGGTTTAAGAATTTGACCAAAATCACAGGGCTTTACTAGGGAGCTAAGACTTGAGTCCATGACTCCTCGTTCCTGCACTCACATTCCCAACAATGGGAGGTTTACTGAGAACAGATGACAATTATCCTTGAAGCTTCCCAGATGGACCCAATGTCTGTGATTCTATCAAATTAGGCTGCAAACATGACGATCTGAGAAAGAAATGTTCCTGTAACTGTCCTCTACTCCTGAAACATTAGGTCTTCCACTCTCTGCAACTACTCAAAAAGAAATAAATTAAGCAGTTTTGAAAGTCAAAATAGATCTCTGTGCAACTGGATATGTATTTATGTCAGTTCTGCCTCTCTTAGAATGTTTTGATCTTTGGAGGGCTTTCGCTAAGTATGGGATGTATGCATGGTAACTAATTAATGAAAACTGGTCATACATGTTTTTAGAATAACGTATTGGTCAAGTTTTAAAGGTGGGGGTAGAGAGGACAGGGTTTGCCTGGCATGCATAGTAGTGCTGGAAGACGGAAAACACAGTTATGGAACTGTGACACCACAGAGTTGAAAGTTAATATTCAACTCGATGAGTACGACATGGTAGATTCCTCTTCTGTCTATCAAACGCTATGTAGTCACCCCCAGGCATTTATGCTTTATATGTCCAAGTGGTTGGACACACACTGCTAGGGAGTATGAAAGTGCAGATTTCTGGGCTCTGCCCCAGAGGTTCTGATTCACTGAGGCAGAACCGAAGATTGTGCATTTGCAACAAGCTCTAAAATGAGGCTAACGCTGTTGGTCCATGGACCACATCTTGGGTAACAAGGATATAGACCCACTTCCAGTCTTTCTACTAGTAAATGAGGACAAAAAGATACATCTATATGCTCATAATAATGTACATATGTGTTTGTATATATGCACATACATTTTAGAAGATCTTAACCTCTCATTTGTACAGATTTTTTGGTTCTTAATGTAAAATTTCAACGGAAAGAAAAAACTGCAAAGCCTTCCTTCAAAAATGTAGTTTTTTAAAAAGCCAAATACTTTACTATATCCAGATACCTGAACATATATAGAATTATCCTGTAATAAAACTCAGATGCTTAAAGCTCACCTTGCAAATTTTCTTTGCAAAAATAACCCCAGATGAGAGCTAATCAGATACTGTGTAATAAGACCCAAAAGTATTTTTCCAAAGACAGAGGAAAAAATATCCAAGCAACAGGACCTGAATGGAAAGACACAGATAACAGAACTATTTTTAAGCTTCATTTTATGGCCAAGGGGCACAGCAAAGTAGTTTGAAATAGAAAGTTTTCATGCTAATTACATGAAATCAAAATACACACTATTCAAAGGCAGCCAACTTTTTTTTTTTTTTTTAACGCAGTCCAGTTTATGCAATGAGATTCAGTGTTCTTTCAGTCTGGGAACATTTCAAAATACATTGCAGGTACAGCTGGGAACTCAGTGATACCCCTGTCCAGATCTCAGCTATTAGGTTATAAAAATATTTTCACATTTCCTGCAGATGTCTAGATTCCTTTCTTGGCTAGTAATTTTAATTCAGAACGCATTATTGACAGCTGTTTGTTCTGACAGAACTTAATTGCTCTTTTACCAGACTCAGCTGCATGCAGACTGATTTCCTTTCCCTTATAGAGTGTATTACATATAAACACAGGCAGGAAAAAAATAACCAATTAGCTAAATACGTGTGCATAAAATGATTCATTGAGAGCTCTGATCAAGTAATGTATCTAACTGTAACATAGGTCAAAGGAAATTGCAGCACTTACAATTTACAGTATTAAATATAATTATATGGAGATACTCAAAAGCTCTAAAATATACAGACGATGAATGACAGCATCTGAAAACTTACTTTTATTAAAGAAACTTATAAATCACTACATTTGAGTAATTGGCAGGGCACTTAATCTGCTGATGGCTGAACTCAAAGGCAGCTATTTGACGTAAACTACATGCTACCTGGAACCTGAGATGCCCGCTATAACGGCAACCAGTCAGGGGAATCCCTCCTGCTGGGAGATCATTTTGCTATGCTGATAATCCTTCTCTGAAGGGCAGAGTTTCTGGGAACACGCCGACTCTTCTCCTCACTCTCTCACCACTGCTGTGGACGAGCTGCTTTCCTAACTTTGCCAGAAAAGGCATACAAATTCTTTGAAGTCAAAGCTATCCCTGCTGGAAGATTCTCTTCAAAGACAATGCCTCATTTTGGCAGCCCCCTAAGAGATGCAGGAACAGCTTGGCAATGTTCATCCTATCAAATGCTTCAGCAGACTCACTCATGGAGTCGAGGCCCATTTGGGGACCCCAAGCTGCCTTCCTTAGTGGACTGGAACCCCCCAAGAGGGGCAGACCGAGGCCTGGATTCATTGAAGACCACAGAAGCAGCAAATGCACTGCATCTGAGAAGAGCAATTGTTACTTTTATTTGCTTCCTGTCTGTTCTGGAAATGAAGGAAATGTGGTGATCAGGGATGAACAAACCGCTCCTTAGCAAGGAACCCATTCCAGGAAAATGCAATTTTTCCTTAACATCAGGGACACTATATGGTGCTTCCTTTTCCAGGGGCACTAAGTGCCTCTCTTTGCAGACTTAATCTACTTCATAGAGGGAGGAAGACATTGGCAATAGGATGCTGCTTATTGCCCTGATAATTCTCAGGAAGGCAGCACACACTTCCATTAATGCTAGACACAATGCCAATGAGAATGCAAGCCCCAGACTCAGCACTTATGAAGCCGCACACAATGAACGTCGAGTGACCCACAAGACCTGGTCCAAAGCCTCCTCCCAGTCCCTCCTCATTCCCCGCCCCCGAGTAAAATGGCGACCATTCTCTTGGACCTTTAAGAATGATGCCACTAATTTGTCCCTAATTTTCTTTTAACCTGTTCATACAGACCATTGTACCCCTTAGATCGTTGCACGAGTTGGCTCCTGGCTTTGTTTTAGGCTGTGACGCTTCTACTTTAATGTTCACCTATCCAGCACATATTCTGAGTGTCTGTTTCCTGTGTGACACAGTGAAAAGGAGAGGGATGCCATGGCGACCTCACAGACACCGTCTCTCATGGCACATTTCTCATGGTTGAAAGTTACAGTCCGGGGAAGACATTCCCTTTGGGCTCATGGAATTACAAGCACGCCCCCCTTTAAAATCCCCGGTCTCCATTTTTTTCTTGGAGGTTCACTTTTTACTGATTAAAATCATTTAAACATCAAGTATTGACTGAGTTGATGAAACTGACCATTCTGTTTTCATGGAAGCATGACAGGGCAAGTGGTCTTTGATGCGATGTGCCCGTTTCACAAACAGAATAATCATGCATGCCAAGTCTGGTCCTTCCACCTGCAAACTGTGTCATCATGACATAATTTATTTATTCTTCCTGAGCACATGTTTTCTCACATGTAAAACGTAAACCCATTTCTTTTCTTTCTTTTTTTTTTTTTTTTTTTTGAGTTAGAGTGTCACTCTGCCACCCAGGCTGGGGTGCAGTGGCACGCTCACGGCCACCCCAGTGTTGACCTGCTGGGCTCCGGCGATCCCTCCGCCTCAGCCTTCCAAGTAGCCGGAACTACAGACAAATGCTACCACACCTGGCTAATTTTGATTGATTGTAGAGACGAGGTCTCACCAAGTTGCGAACCCGCAGGCTCAGGCAATCCACTCGCCTTGGCCTCTTAAAGTGCTGGGATTACAGCCTGAGCCACCAAGCCCGGCCTACCCATTTCTTAAGTTTGTATAAGGATATTGTCAGCAACATACCCTTCAAATAACAGATTCTTAATACATTTAAAATTTTTAACTCTTCTTTTTTTATAAATTGAGGATCTACGCTGAATATTGTAATTCAAGTGGCCAAGCCAGGCTCGGTGGCTCAGCCTGTAATCCCGTGCTTCGGGAGGCTGAGGTGAACGGATCGCCTGAGCCCGCGGGATCGAGACGCGCCTGGGCAATTTGGCGAGACCTCATCTCTACAATAAATCAAAAAATTAGTCGGGCGTGGTATGCACGCCTGTAGTTCCAGCTACTTGGAAGGCGGAGGCAGAAGGATCGCCGGAGCCCAGCAGGTCAAGGTTGTGGTGGCCGGGAACGGCCACTGCACTCCAGTCTGGGTAACAGAGTGAGACTCCAACTCAAAAAAAAAAAATCCAAGTGGCCTAATGGCAGAGTAAAAATGCAACCTATTCTATTCTTGCATAGTTTATATTAAAAACATACTCGTGAATTTTATGAAATCAACATTAAACTTTATTTTATGGTTTATATCCTCTGTAGGAAAAAACACATAATAAACAATTGAATTGATCTTAGACTTGGAAGGGATGTTAGTGGTGATCTAATCCAGTGGTTCTCACAGTGCAGCCCCGTAACCAGCATAACCAGCAGCATCAGAAACATCTGGGAATCCTTTTTTTTTTTTTAAATAAGAGACAAAGTCTTGCTCTTCTACCCAGGCTTGAGCGCAGTGGCATGATCATGGCTCACTGTAGCCTTGAACTCCTGGGCTCAAGTGATCCTTCCATCTCAACTTCCTGAGTAGGGGAGACCACAGGCCCAAGCCACCACATCTGGCTAATTTTTGTTTTTTGTTTTTTCGGTGGAAACAAGTTCTCACTACGTTGCACAGGTTGTTCCCAAACTCCTGCTTCAGTCTCCTTGTGGACTACAAGTGTGGGCTACCACACCGGCCAACATTTTGGTCGAGGCAGTCTCATTGTGCCGCCAAGGCTGGTTTCCAACTCCTGGCCTCCAACAACCCTTCCGTGTGCAAAGTGGGGCGACCACAAGCGCGAGCCCACTCCCCATGATCCCTGACTCTGTGAGAAATGCAGTTTGACAGTCCCCGTCCTGAGCTACAGAGTCAGAAACTCTCTTTCTCGTTTCTAAGCTCTACTTATTTGACTAAAGAAACTCCCCCCAACATCAATGTGCACATCCACTATTCGGCATTTCCAGTTTTCTGAGTGACTTGCCTGCTTCTGTTCAAACCATTTTTCTGTTTCTATAGATTTCCTCATACTTCTCGGAGAACCCAGAAAGGGCATGAATTATGTATGTCAATTACGAATGGGCCGGATTAAACGGTCAACATTTGGATTTGTAACAGTTGGATTTGAAAGGTTTTTGCTTTTTCTCTCTTTTTTTCTTTCTTCTAAATCAGGTAGCAGAACGTTTTAAATCTAGCTCTGCTTTCACAGATTAAAAGAAAAAGAGTTTCAGCAGCGGAGTGTGAAGCATAGGGTGTCAAATAACAGGGAGTGGTGGAGTTTGTGATAAACTGGGCCTAAAAAATTAACATTTGATTTAAAAATAAAAGTGCTGAATAGAAATTTTAAAAGTTTGCGAGCCAAGTATTGCTAAGGACAGTTTTGGTACAGGCTTTCCTAAGAGGGAGGTGGTTTCAATACTTTGGAATCATTTGAAAACTTGATTCCATACAACTCCAGATTTAGAGAAGCAGTTTAAATATCAGATTATGGTGGCAATAGAGATGCGATCCAGGAGTATGCCACCTGGAGCTGAGGAAGCAGAAAAGAATGCCCTTCGCATTAAATATGTACATGGAAATTGAATGTGAGATAAGGCTGCCCAGGCTATTAAAATCTCAGATGTTAAATGGCAGTTAGGTAATGAGTTTCTTTGATGAATAGAAAATGAATTGCCATTTAACAAACACTGCCTGAAACATGGATGATTGAAGTTACCTGATGAGTGCTTGGGGGTTCACATTCTCTCCACTTTGGGGAGTGTTTGAAAATGTCCAAAAACAATTTAGAAAAAAAAACAGCTTCTTCTTCCTCCCTGAGATAAGCTCCCTAAAATAAGCTCTTTCTAAATTGACCTCCTTCCAATAAGTAGGATTCCACCTGAATTTCTTCAGTTATAGCCCAACTGTGACATGCTGAAGCTTTAACTGTGGTGATAAGTGATCATCCCAGAAGTGTTACTCGATAAGACCGCCCGTGGAGAAATGCAGGCAGAGAATCCACAAAAAGGTCTGATGACCATCTTAGGAATTGTTGTACCTCTGTACATTATGTATGCCACAAAGCTTCACTCTAAAAATCGATTCCATGCAGAATTATTATCTCATATTTTAAAAATGTGTTTAGAAAATATAAACACAATGACAAAGGCATACACGCCTATCTCTCTCTCTTGCAACTGGACTACATTCACAGAGCTTCTTACTGAATTCTGGAAAAGGTTTTGCTAAGCGTGCGGCTTTACTATTGTACCCTACGAACCAATAAGTTTGGGTTTAATTGGACCAAGATAGCAAATGGATTTCAGACTGTAGTGCACCAGAGAAAATAGTCTGAAACCAGGTCAATCATTTTCAGACACACAAAAGAGGAATGATACGTTCACCCTAGGTTGTAAAGGATTTGTGTGGTTTATAATATGATTGGTTATGGTTTTTCAAATGTAAGGGGTGAATATGAGTCCAGACAAAGACAGACTCTGCCCAACTGATCAGAATTGGACTTGGGCTCAGGTTCAGAAGTGAGAGTTGTTTAAGGTGTGTAGAATGCCTGACCACCTATAAACTGCCAAGTTTGGACTAAAGTTTTCTTCAGAGAAACAGAGAAAATTCCCTATTATGACTTCCATCAAACAAAAATTCCTACTCATGATGATTCTCAAAGTAAACAAATATTTAATCTACCAAATTGTATTCAATTTTCCTTTGAGAAGAAGATGACACTGGCAAATGGCCAGGTTGTTCTCTACTTTCCCAGGAAAATAAAAACTAAGTCAGGGGAGTGATTTGCACAAGATCACACAGTTTTAGGCCAGTCCCATATATCCGATTTTTCTATGTGTCTGCAATTCCCATTTCTTATTCTGAAAACCAACTATGTAGTGAACGTCGTGGAATGCAGAGTTGCTTTTACTAGCAATCACTTAAAATGAAGGTTTTAAAATCCAAGAGCTTCATTTATCACTTTATATTTTATAATTGCCTAGTATATATGAACTGCTTTAGGAAGATTTTGATTTTTCTTTTCTTTCTTTCTTTCTTTCTTTTTTTTAGTGAGAAAGCAGGATTTATTGAGAGTACAGAAAAACTCCCATAGTGGGAGGGGACCCGAAGGGGTTGCCCAGAATTTGGTTTTTACTAAGGTTTCAGGGCATGTGTAAAATACAGCTCATCTTTAGGGAGCATATGGGTCCTCTTTTGTCTATATTAAAATCCAACAATCCTAGTTCTTGATAAAATTTTCAACCATCTGACATTGTACCTTATGTATGTTTATTTTCTATACTCATTTAGGGTATTCAATCTTAGCTCAGAGGATAGCATCATTTAAAAAACAGAACGGCATCTTCAAATACTCTGTATTCAGGCAACAGATAGGTTAAATCTCTGTATAAGTTCTGCCTTAGTGACAAGAAGGGGCTCTGCCCACTGAGTCCTGCTTTTTATGGCCGGAGACCACTGCTGTGAGGTGAAAAATTGCAGATAGAGAAAGGCACTCCAACTTCTATCTGTAACATAGAATCCTGAATTACTTGTGGATCCAAGAGAAACAAGTACACAAACCAGGTGAAAATGGCAAGAACATCACATAGCAGTTCTGAAAGACATTTAAAGCCCCTTCTTCCTACTTTCTTGCCTATTTTATGGACTGACCAAGGAACTTGAATTTAGGGTCATACTTGGGGGTTTTGAGCTTCTTCTTCAGTCCTGTGGAGGAAACTCACATTGCACTAAACCAGGTGCTGGGAGTTGAGTACTGAGAAGGACAGAGGCACTCGGTGAGACTTTGCAGGTGCATCCTGTCAGATTTGGGATCAAACGGAAGTTTGATGGGGTATCTCAGGGGGTCTGGTGACTTCGTAAAGTCTGAAGACCTCCCTTTCTCGTCCCTGCATGTTCTGTGTCCCAAAACAAAGCCTTTTTGTTTGCTTAGCTTCTCATTATTCAGTTTGCCTTCAGCACAGAGACTGCGTATATATGCAGGCTGTCATTTCAAAAGGGATTCTCTTCTTATTTTGGCGTTACTTCATACATTTTTGCAACAAGAAATTCTCTCAACAGCTGTACTTACATTAGAAACACAAATGTACCTTATTAATGCTATTGATCAAGGCAAAGGGCTTAAAGATACCCACTAAGCATTTGTTTATTTATATGAAAGATTTCAGAGTTTTGCACAGCTAGATTTAGGCATACAGCAAACACTGTGAGTGTGTGAAAGAAATATAAATGATGCCAGCAGATGGCATGGTCAGAAGCAAAGCGTTTGCAAGTGCAAAAAATAGCACAGATCCAAACTGAGAAATCTGAATGGCTCTAATTGTAACCCATCTACAGTCGAACGAAGAAGGTCATTTGCGTTAAAAAATAACGGGGCAGAGTCCTATCTTACGTAAGCATGTGACACAAAAATGGGAACTTGGCACCTGGGTTGGACAATGGGCCCCACACAGTTTTTGTTATTTTGGTTCCAGCAGAAACACAGTATCGACAAATTCCTTCCTCTCTTTGCTTCCTACTTTATTCAGTAGAAAAGGGAACAGTAGCATCTGCTGCACTTGGCTGGAGCCTGGGATGAGGAAATTGTAGATGATGAGCCTCCCAGGCATACGGACACGAAAACGCTCATGGACGGCCACGGCACAGCTGGGCCAGCACTCACGGGAGCAAGGGCTTCACCAGGCAGCCACGGTGAACCAGAGCAGGGCTGCAAAGGCAGCAGGTAAAGCGGTTCTTAGGGCCCGAAGGGGCTTCCACCATCACGGCTCCAGGCACCACTGCAGAGCAGGATGGGTTTATCTCTCACATCCTCTCCATCTCGCGCTGGCATCCCTCCACCGTCTCGGCTGCTGCAGCAGCCTCCCTGATCACCTGGGTGCCCCGTGCCTTCAGGCTGCTTCCTCGGCTGCCGGTCGGCCGGCCCTTCCTTCCATCAGCCTTGGGTGTGAAGATCTGGGATGCTTCATTGGCTCGAATGCATCAGAATGATCTACTCCGACCATCTCGGTGACCAAACATAATGCCTCCTCTCATTATACACGTGCTTTCTGGCCATTTGCCTCATGCAGCTAGAAAACGTTAAGGGACTCTTTAATCAAATTAATTTGAATAAAACTTAAAGGACCGTACTGCAGTGAGAAAATATTGGACCAGCAGTCTGAAGCCTGGAGTCCAGCAAGAGTCTATGGGGAAACAGTTAACATCGTCGGTTCTCATTTTGTTTTCTCATCTCTGAAATTAATAATAATAATAATAATAATAGATGTGGAGAGAAGGAGTGGTGATCTGGGAGGCTTGAACGGCCCTTCCAGGTCTGTGATTCCCTGTGAATGAATCATACTCTTGGAGTTTCTGAGTTCAGAAAGAGGCTCATTAATCCCAATAAATTCTGAATTAGACACAAAAAATATTTTTGAGTCAGGATGAAAGAAAGAAACATTAAGAGCACAAGTTTCTACCACCCACAAGCTGATATTTTAGCAAAAATAATCCAGTAGCAGTTACGGAACAATTTTTTTTTTTAATGGACTTTTCCCTACTTTCTTATGTATTTCATAGATTAGTCAATAAACCCTTTATTTTGGAATAAGCTTGGGGGTGTTTGCTCCTGTCATCCAGCCTGGTATGGGAAATTCACATTGCACCCAGCCAGGCTGACAGAAGTAGAGAAAAGAGTGTTCTATTAGTCCAGTAAATAAATGGTAGCGCTCAGAGGCAGAGTAAATGAGGTCGCAGATTGTTGTTGTTTCCCATCAAAAGGTGGGGTCTGTGTCCCCACCCCTTGAATGTGGATGGGTCTTTGATTGGCTTTAAACAACAGAATGTGGTAGCCTTGCTCTTCAAGCTCTCAGAACCTGGCGACCACCGGACCAGGATGAAAGGTCTTGAGGAGACAGACTTCACCCAGCCCTTCCTAGCTCTCCACCTGACTACAAAAAAGAGCTCAGGAGATACCAGTAGAAGAAACACGTCCCATCCACATCAACCCACAAAATAGTGAGAAATACTGGACTATGTGGCTTTAAGCCACATTTTGGGTTGGTATTTGTAGGCAGCAATGCTAACTGATAGATATACCCTCCACTGAAGAAAGGTTGCCAACTTCTAAGGCACACAGGTGTACCAGAAAGAGAAATACGGTTAAAAATTTTTAAAACAGGATTCAATCCTCAAAACTAATCCAAACCAGAAAAAATGAACAAGAACAGAGAGAAAAGGCATGGTTTCTCAAAATAATCATAATTCTCTCCTTTCAGATATTGAAAGAAATTTGAGCAAGTGGCTGCTTAGCTCTTATGATCAGAATGGAAGAGCCCAGGCAATCCCCCATTTTATCTAGTTCATTTTTAAAATCCACTTAGATTTATGACAAATCATCAACTCCACAAGCACCACTGTGTGCTGGTGAAACACAACTGTGGACTCTCCCTTGATGAACTGCAATGTAGAGAAGGATCTCTTGGGGGAGGTGGGAGAGGTGGGCAGGGAGGCGAGATGGGAAGAGAGAGAAAAAGAGACTGCTCAAGCCCTTTGGAAGAAGGCGCAGAAAAAACATTAACGGAGAGTGTTTAAGAATATCACAGCCGGGCTTGGTGGCTCAGCCTGTAATCCTGCGCCTTTGGGAGGCTGAGGTGAGTGGATTACCTGAGCCCGCGGGTTCGAGACCCGCCTGGGCAGTGAGACCTTCTCTACAATAAATCAAAAAATCAGCCGGGCGTGGTAGCACATGCCTGTAATTCCGGCTACTCATAAGGCTGAGGTGGAAGGATCGCCGGAGCCCAGCAGGTCGAGGCTGCGGTGGCCGGGAGCGGCCACTGCACTCCAGTCTGGGCCACAGAGTGAGACTCCAACTCAAAAAAAAAAAAAAAAAAGAATATCACAAGAAACGCAGGCCCAGTAAAATTCTGTGACTCAAAAATAGTGTGCTGTCCCAGAAACCTGTACCCCTAAACATCACAGGGCAAAGGATCTCGGGAGCCTGCAAGTTTGGGCAAGAGGTCTGACATTACGACACACTTTCCTTCCATTCATCTAATCTGTTATCTTTGGCCTCCACTAAACCATGAAAAAGGTACAGTCACTAAGTCATATGCCACTTAAGGGCACTCCTGGGGCTTCTTGATTTGAACTGCCAAAAACGCTGGACATCACACCAAGCGCAAATATGGAACAATGTGACTGATATCCTTGCAAAAAAGACTACCGTTTATCAAGTCCGAAGAGCATGGCCCTTAAAAGTAGCCACTTCGGGAGGCTGAAGGTTTATTGCAGCGATGCCACCATAGTGCAAAAATGTTCTTCCAGTAGAGTAAAACGCCTTTAGCCTGTTCTTTTGAATTCACTAATGGTGGTGCATCTTTGTCCTTGAAGGTGGATTTAAGTTTTTTTTTCTAGTGCCAAGTGTTTTGGTTGTAAGGTTGGCGATCAAGGTAAGGAATTCTATTAGGCTATTTTTTCAAGAAATGAGTCTAGTTCTCTGTGTACTCTACTAGGTGATTGTTAAAGTCAGTCTCATAAAGAAGTTCTAAAAATGTTTAAAATAAGAATGCCAATCAAAGAGTGTTTTTTTTTCTTCCTTAAGACAAAAGCTTTGGGTTTTGTCTTTAAAAAATGAAGCCCAAATGAGGGGTATCAGTTGCTAAAATGAAAAATCAGTTTCACTATCATATAGCAGTGGTTTTCCACGAGGGGTGATTTTACAACTAAGGGGACATTTCCAATGTCTGAAGACATTTGTGATTGTCACAACGGGGTGGAGGGGCAGGCACTACTGACACTGGGGGACAAAGTCCAGGGATGCTGATAAAGAGTTCGTGATGTCTATGATCTAGAACACCCAGACTGCTGAAACAGAGAAGCCTTGCCTTATGCAATCGGTTCTAATAGGCGAAGCATTTATTTCAGGGCAATGAAATAATCACAGCGGTGCTTATACGTTCTTCAAAGTGTTAAATACTCCAGTTGCCTCCCATCCTCTAGGTTGATATAGACAGTATATGCTCATGTTTTCTACTCTCCTAAACCACAGATTACATAGAACTTAAACTCACATTTTAAAAAAGTAACAGGATTCTTTGTTGTTTTATCTCAACAGAGCCACTTGAAATGATTACCTATTTTATGTGGGGTGAAACACAACAATAATAAAAACATCAGTAACTATAAACATTTATTGACTTTTTTCTATGTGACAGGTACCTGGCAAATTAATCGCTTTACATATATCTTATTTAATAGCTATTAACACTGCTGTGAAAGAAATACTAATATTATTCCCACATTACTGATCAGGAAATTGAGATCTAGAAAGATTAAACTACCTACTCAAGGGCACAGATGTAATAAATGGTGTAGCTTGGATTTGAATTTGAGTAGAATAATTTCAAGTTCTCAGTCTTCACTACCGTGTATCGCTGGCTCCAAAGAGCAGCTCTACTGCTAGAAACCATCTCCGTGGTAGGCTAGGGGCAGTTCTGCTCTCATTTGTATAGTATGAATTGAGCAAAATTGAAAATGGCAGCATGGTATACTCAAAGCTTGAATCAGAAAGCATGGATTCTCATTCAGATACGACTTATGAGTTGGGTGTGGAGTCTTCAACAATCCACTTAACATCTCTGAGTCTCAATTTCCTTGCATGTAGAGTGAGGATAGTAAGAATCCACATGTGCTGCCCTTGTTGCAAACATTAAATCAAGGAAGTGAGGGGGACACACTCTGTCAACGGTCACATTCCTATACGAGGTGAGTTGGTTTGCTGCTCTTGAGCATGAAATGGGAATGGGCTGGTGATGACAGTTGCTCGGTCACCCCTGAAGGGACCCTCAGGATATAGCCCCGAGCTATGACGCTGAAGCTAGACAGTTCCTTTAATACCGGCCTCACTCCTCCTCTGTTGACTTCACGGCGATGCTATTTCTTTTCACGTAAATTCTCCATTTCATCAGGCAGCCAAAGTGCCCCGCCTAGCACTCCAAAGACCTTCATTCTGAGTCTTACACTTTATACCTACTGGGGCCACTGTGCAATTCTTTTTAATGCTATTTTTGGTTCCAGTACTTTTAAATTATTTTAGTTCAAGTAAGGTATTTTTCTCTCATAATACCTTGCCACCAAAATGTTGAAGACCCAGCCTCCTGTTTCATATCACTATGCTGCTTCATAAAAAAGCATTTGCTTTTGATGCAGAATTATTGGTATATAAGACAAAAAACCTGGTATAATAGGTTCCACATGGTAAAATTATTTCTCCTCTCCTTAAAATGTTTCCATAAATAAGGACATAATTGGTATATTCCCCCCATCTTCTTATCCATAGACATTGGCAATTTTAGCAATCCAGTCTTTTATCTACAGAAGGCTAGCAGCTCCTGTTACTTAATTTACACATGAAAATAAATCCAGGTTTAAGGAAAATATGGGTTTATGGATTGCAGTTGTCAGCATCTCAAAACTCTCACATGCTTTGGCAACACTTGTGGTCTTTGATCTGATGAGACATTTGAATGGAACATCAGGATAAATAAAAAATGGAATTTAGAATGAATGGTTAACATGCACTAAACAATTTACCACAGCACTCTTAGCTTCTTTGGATCACAAGGTCTTTTATTTTTATGTTCATATGCAATGCTTGCCAAAATCTCTTGATTTTGAGAAGGCTATTTTTCTCAGTATTGCACTGGTCTTAGGGGTACATGGTTATCCTGTTAATATGAACTAAGTAATTACTTGGTTGTGCTTTCATACACAAAGTCAAAAGTATTATGACAACTGGAACTTAGGAGTCTTTCCAACCCCAAATGGTCATCTGATTTTCACTGAGTCACCTTTAATGGCCTGTGGATGATGCTAGAACATTATTGATCTATATCCAGCATGCAGCTCTGGCTCTAGTTTTGAAGACTAGTTTGATTCCATGATGTGATAGATTTAAGGGATCCTCAGGAAGTTTATTTTATCTTCCTTGACATTATTTCATTTAGGAGACAGATTCAGGGGTCTTGATTTATCCTTCTTTCATATTTGTTCATAAATTAATAACTTTTTTTTTTTTTGAGTTGGAGCCTCACTCTGTCACCCAGGCTGGAGTGCAGTGGCACAATCTTGGCCACCACAGCCCCGAACTGCTGGGCTCAGGTGATCCTTCTGCCTCAGTCTTCCAATTAGCTGGAATCACAGGCACGCGCTACTATGCCTGGCTAATTTTTTGATTTATTGTAAAGACGAGGTCTTGCCATGTTGCCCAGGCTGGTCTTCAACCTGTGGGCTCAGGCAATCCTCCCGCCTCCGTCTCCCAAAATATTCCTTTTGTCTTAACAGACACTAATGTGAGTTAATATAATGAGTCAAGGTTACACAACTTATGTAATGAAATTATAGCTTCAACCCAATGTATTCATTTCTAGCAATAAGCAAATATTTGGAGCAAAGCAGTTGTCATATCTTTTTGGTACTAGAATATAGGCTCTATAAGATATGTGGCTTAGAATATAAGCAACACATTCTTCTATAAAACAGCATAAAGAAGAGGCTCAAAATTAAGAAAAGGAGATACGCTTCTTTTTATTCTAAGAGGAAGACCAAAATCATATTGACAAATGTAAAATGCAATGCATGATCTCTGAGAAAATCTCAGCTCAATAAATAGCTTGAAAGTTCTTCAAAATCAAATTTTATAAATAAGATAAAAAATACTGCATGTCTCTATTCATATACTGCCTAGATACCTTTGCAGTGAAGAAGTAATAGCAAATATCTGACAACCATTTCCTCAACAAATCGGGAGTGAGGAGCTAAGTAGAAAGAACCAGGTGGTTTCCGCAACACGAAGAGTCAGACCTGGATCCAGTGATTGGTAAACAAGCCATGAATTTTGAAATCAAGCCTTAAATTTACACGCTATATAACCTTGACCAAACCACCTATGACCTCCCTGTGCTTAATGCTTTTTGCCAGTAACACATATTGTTTTGTGGATCAAATGAGCATACCCTAAATGCTTAGTAATACTTCGAATATAGTAATGGCTCAGTAATTGGCAGCTATTAAGATTATTTGTGTTAAAATGATTAAGGGGTAGAAGAGACTCAAATGTTGGCAACACCTTTGATTGGGAAATAGGGAAAGAAAAGGAAACAGGGAAGGACTATGGCAATGGGATATGAAATCAGAAGGGAAAGAGAGGCTCCTTCTGACGAGGTCAGCAGGGAAGGCTGGACAGTGAAATGCCCCTCCAGAGGGCAGCAGAAGGGGAAGCTGAAAACCAACAAGTGGGCGGAAGACTGGAGAACGTGCAGGGCATAGAGGGCCAGTCACCCCGAGCACACAAGGCTTTGCTACCGCAGTAGTATCAGGTCAGGCAAGTAAGTCCTCTCTTTTTTTTCCCTGTGAAATCAGAGGTTCCCACCGGTAAAGATCATTGAAAGGAAGAAGCAATAACACATGTAAAGCACTTAGAACAAGGCCTCTCCAGCTGGCAATAAACATTATTTGCTGTGGTATAAGAGCTCATCCATCCTTAACTATTATTACGGCTAAAAACCAGAAAGCTATATCTGTATTGAATCATGGCATGGACTACCTGTGGGAAAGGACATGAAAGGAAGGGTGGTAAAAAACACACTCAGAAACAGTTATATGTAAGGCAAAGGCAACTGCAAATAATTAAGCTCCCATAAAGAAATATGCCAATGTAAAAAGATAGTCTGTTGTGTGAAAAGACAAAAATAAAAAACAATCCAGCCCTGAAACTCTCTTACTATTTCTGCAAATATTACTAAAATGCCATCTGGAATTCAACTAACTTGAGCAAGCAATTATTAAGCATCTACTACAGTGTAAGAGCCGAGGTACAAACATGCATGAGCCACAGGCCATGCCCTCTGAGATCTCAAGGCACATACCATCTGCACATATATAGCCTGACATACCAAGTACGAACCTATTATATGAGAGTTCAGAGAATAGTGTTTAATTCTTCCTGTGGGAAGAGGAATGGGGAAGGAACTTAAAAGCTTTCTCCAGGGTTATAACTCAAATGTCTACAAGATGAAGTAATTCCGTAAATGGATGAATGTGAATGTATTAAAAAAAAATAGAGTTGGAAGGCTTTGGAAAACTGGACAGTGCATTCTAGCTTAGAGAAACTCGTGTTCAAATTGTTTTAAAAATTACCATGTACGTATATCAACAAAACTATCTGAAGCCAGTTTGCAACAATAGCAATACAAACAGAAAGTGCTATTAAATTCGAATTATGAAACAGTGTTGGTCATCAGGGAGAGAAGGGAAATAGCTGGAATTCTAGTCCATATAAATATTGCTTGGTGAGAGCCAGGGATGAAAGTACTTTAATGTGTAGCTAGTGTAGATGGCCGAAAGAGTGAATGAGGAGATGTGGGGGGGGGAGATCAGCTTAGATTATGAAGTGCCAGGAGGGAATGATGAGAAGTTCAGACTTTCTCTCGAAGGCGTGAAGAACCACAGCATTAAGCTCCTTGTGTGTTTTGAGATTTTAAGGGTTTGTCAGGTCTTTACGAAAAACAGATTTATTATTATAAATGATTCTAACGCACAGCATTAAAATGTTCTCTGTCACTGAGAAAAATCTGATAAACTGAATTACCATGATGGCAAATATTTACATATGAAAAAAATCTATTCAATTAACAATTTGGATATTTATAAATATCTAATAAATTACAAATATTTAATAAAATGGATGGCTCAGGACATATATGTGATATCCAAGTTCATGTTGAGATTTTCTCTTAGAGTTCTAAATATACATATAGCTCTTAAAAGTCACTCAGTAATGATTAATTATTAATAATTTCATATTACTGCATACTTCTCAATGCCATGCATTATCTTAAGTGCTTTCTGTGTATCATTTCATTTAATTTTTATAGAATTCTCATTGCTATGAATAGTGTTACCTCATTTTACAGGTAAAGAAACAGAGATTAAGTAATGTTCCCAAAGGTACACAATCAATAAGTAAATAAGCTGACATTTAACAGAGGCAGTCTCTCTCTCCAGAACACGCACTTTCAATGTTGAGATTACATGCTCTGTATGAACTGACTGATAGCTAGAGTTCACCTTACTTTCTTCACCTGTTGAACCAAACATTCTTTCAGACTATTTTTCTCTCCTTTATCTTCCAAAGTCTCAGTTGAGCTTGTTCCCTTAGGCTATCCCTACAATTCTTTCTTAAGATCGATTGTTAATCCATTTAAAAAAATAAAGAGTACACATTTTTCTTTTTCTGCCCTGCCTCTGTTTTGGGGGGCTACTACCTCCAAAAATATACAGTGTATATTTTACAGAAGGCTTAGATTTATTTTGTCGCTACTACATGATAGAGAAAAATATAGTCCAGAATAAGAGAAATCACAACACAAAATACAGTATTGACTTTCAAGAGTATTTTTTTCTGATGATGTGTTGAACATGGTCATGGTTAACTAAGACCAGCATGCATCCCTTTGTGATTTGACTGCTGTGGCTTTGTGTAGAGTGCCTTCCTGCTTAGAGATGGATTCTAAACAAGCGTTTCTGAAATAACTGTCATCTAGAATGAGTTTAATTAGCCACTCTGTCACAAAAGATTATGCTGTCAAGTTTTAACATACCTGTATTGAAGTCGAGGATTCATGATGGTTTAAATATTGACAATGTTGACAAGGCCTCTCCTAACTAAATAGGCCAAGATTTCTTACAAGAGGCATAAAATGACCTATGGGTAAGTGTGTCATAGGGCTCAGCTTTCGTTGCATTAATCCCTCATTGTTGTGAAATTGCTGACGAGTTTCTTCCACCAGTATACCTGCTTTTCTGCTGTCTGTTTCAACCCACAGCTTCTCCAGAGCCTCAGGCTCCGCACTTCCAAATGTCAGCAGCTATTAGTCTGTCTTTGTTTCCTTATTTCTCCTGAGTAGGCTGTATCTCTTGGAGGTGAGTCCAGGTGACTTATGACACGTGTGTGTGTGTGTGTGTGTGTGTGTGTGTGTGTGTGTGTGTGTGTGTGTGTGTGTGTGAGAGATGTATTTTCTCAAAATAAGGCATTATAACGACTTATCTTCTCTTTCCTACTTGCATACTTTTTTTGGAGTCCTTCACAGCACCTGGCAAAATGCCTATACCCTGCTTATTGTCTCTCTCTCTCTCTGTCTACCCATCCATCTGTCCACCCGTCCATCCATCCTGTCTATCATCTATCAATCCATCTATCCATCCTGTCTGTCTGTCCATCCGTCCGTCCATCCATCTATCCATCTATCTCTATTCATCCTGTCTTCAGCATCTATCTATCTATCTATCTATCTATCTATCTATCTATCTATCTATCTATCCATCCATCCTATCTATTATCTGTCTATCTATCCATCCATCTATTCATCCTGTCTGTCTGTCCATCCGTCCATCCATCCATCTATCTCTATCCATGCTATCTATCTTAATCATCATCATCTATCTATCTATTCTATCTATCATCTATCTATTCATCTATCCATCCTGCCTATCTGTCCACCCATCCGTCCATCCATTCAGCCATCTATCTCTATCCATCCTCTACCATCCATCCTATCATCTATCCATCCATCCTATCAATCATCTCTCATCCATCCATCCATCCATCCATCTATCCATATTTTGAGAAAGGAAAGACGCTGCATTTCAAAAAGCAATGTGGATACCATAATGCTGTTTTCTCAGTAAAAACTTCCAAGTTATGCTCTCGTAATTTTTGTTCCTATTACTTTAATTATATAATTGTGTGTGTGTGTGTGTGTGTGTGTGTGTGTGTGTACTGCATTTTTGCAGTTGGGCATATAAAGGCAACATTTCTTCTGTGAATTCAAATTTCCTATTTTTCTATTCCCTGGCCAAACTCCATCTGAAAATGTTTCATGTGATTCATATGTGATTTTCATCACCAAATCCAGCTCTTTTTTTTTTTTTTGAGTTGGAGTCTCACTGTCGCCTAGACTG